>NC_137605.1:15864409-15979517 GCF_963280865.1 Gymnoscopelus braueri
GTGTGTCTGTGTGTCTGTGTGTGTGTGTGTGTGTGTGTGTGTGTGTGTGTGTGTGTGTGTGTGTGTGTGTGTTCGCTTCAGAAAGGCCCAGCCAGTTCAAAGTGGGTGGCCCACCGGGCAAACATTTGCCACCCAGAGACGGATTGGGCTCGTTAGTATTTACGACTCTCTGCCGTATGTAAACAAGCCATTCTGGTTTGGTAGAAGAGCCACATCTCACACTCTGCACGAGCTACATTTGTTGAAAAGAAGAGAAAATAGAAATGAAAAGAAAAGACCAAGACAGACTTACCCAAAGAAAATATTTTATTTATGAACCCTAGTATCCCTTGATGTCATAATAGGCAAATATTTGGCAAAAATAGGTTAACATTCGTCCAAAAGAATAGATCCACAAGCTTGTTGCGACATGTTGTGAACTTGTGGATCTGCCATTTTCGGTGAATAGATTTGGTGTAAAGGGGGGAAAAAAGGGGTAAAATATAGGGTTAAAATGGTTCAATTCTAAGCCCAAGTAAGAGCCCATTGGAGAAGCCAGGGTGAAACATTCTAATTGCAGGGTGCAATGGGGAGTTTTTCAAGCGGTTGGGTTATAATGCTGAATTGTGCCAGTTTGTTTTTGTTTCTCAGTGCTCTGGTGTTACATGCACAGTCACCTCGTGCTTGGGTAGGCTGTTGTAATTGCTTCGTATCTCTTTCACTGCAGCCTCCCTCTCCCTCCTTTGAAGTGAAGGAGTCAGCTAAATCCTCTCCCAAGCTTAAGAACATGCTGAAAATCTTTTATTTGTTTTGCTCTCAATTGTCCCTAGTTTTATCTCACTTTATTATCTTTGCTATAATTCATTTTGTTCATCTGCCTTGTGTTTCGCGTTCTCTGCTTTTTTTTTTTTGTTTATGTTTCCCCTGTACAACTTTGGTACAGCTCCCCGAGGAGCACGAGTAAACTTTGACTTGACGTAAATGTAAACGGAACATTTCTCACACTTCTCTTTTGTATATGCAACCCAGGCCTCCATATGCATTCCATCAAACACAAACACTTAAACAGTTTGTACTGTATGCAGCACGGGCACGCCCTCAATGTACAGAAAATTCGGGGAAAGGGAGGCGAGAGGAAAGGGGAGTCGGGAGAGAGAAAGGGGAGACAGAGAGGGGTCCCCCCGTTTAAAAAAAAACACATGTGCAACAGAATCATTCTGACACAGGCACGTGCGTCAGCCATCCAACGCCCAAGTACACATGTGCACTATACACTATGCATATAGACATGGAGATCATATGAGCTCATTGCCGAAACACTCACACACACACACACACACACACCTGCACACTGTAAGCTTTTTACAGCAAGCTTGACTGTTACGATTACGTCACAATCAAGGCTACAATTCCATGGTAACACCTCATGAAAACTAAGCTTCTGTAAGCCTTTCATTTTAAGATTATATCGCAGGTCTGCGGTCGGAATCAAACCTGGGACGTTGTCATTGTGTGGTCAACGCACAGTCCGGTCAGCTACCAGTACGCCCCTAACTGTTGTACTGTACATCTTCAGGTGGTGGAGTGGGCTAGAGTGACTGTCCCTTCACAATGGGGTCCCAGATTCACTCTCCAATGTCCTTTCTTCCATGCTGAGGGACAATCACCTGCTCACTCAGTGTACCTCGGGGACAAGAGTGTCAGACTCAGATACAAATATAAAACCTTGTAAAACCCTGTGTTTTCCTGTGCAAGGTGCCTGCCTGTCACTTGAGATAGACACTGGACTCCAGACTAACAGGGAGTCACTCCAGTTAGTATGAACCATGCACAGCTGTTACAAGTTACAAATTAACTTCATCACACTGACTAACCTCACTGTCAGGGGTGTCAGGTCGGCTAAAAACTCTAAATGTCTAGAAGTCACAATGTGAATGGTGAATGTGAGGCTCCAGACCTGTGTGTGTGTGTGTGTGTGTGTGTGTGTGTGTGTGTGTGTGTGTGTGTGTGTGTGTGTGTGTGTGTGTGTGTGTGTGTGTGTGTGTGTGTGTGTGTGTGTGTGTGTGCGTGTGTGTGTGTGTGTGTGGTGTGTGTGTTGCAGAGCCCTGTCAAGACATTGAGGAACCCACCTGCAGTCTGCGGGGTCACGGTTCCAGCCAGAGCGCTCAGCGCCGCCACCAACAGAAGAACAACGTAGTCCATCCTTCTAGCCCGGCCTCAGCAGACGGTATGAGGCGAGCCAGGCACACACACAGCGTTTTTGAGGAAGGAAGAAGGAGGGGGGGGAACAAAGGGTGGGATGAAAGGGGAAGGGGAGAGGACAAGAGAGGAGGAGAAGGAGGAATGGGGTGGAGGGGGGGGGGTTGAGGAGGACGAGAGAGAGAGACAGACAGAGAGGGTACAGCCCATGCATGGAACACACATCTGGTTCGTGTTGAGAAGGAGAACATTGGTTAAATTCCATTATAAGGGACCTTTCACCCATTTCTGTTTAGACAGCAGATAAAGAGGGGGTGACAGACACACACACACACACACACACACACACACACACACACACACACACACACACACACACACACACACACACACACACACACACACACACACACACACACACACACACACACACACACACACACACACACACACACAACAAAAAGGCCGGGGCAATCAGCTAAGTAAACTGACAGTACATCTTGGCCTGTTGTTGGTGAAAGTCAAGACTTAACACAACCCAGTTTTAAATTGTATTCCCTAAACTTATCACAGCACCCAGTTTTCTATTTCATTGCAACATGTCCGGCTGTTGATTTATCAGTGACAATTATTTGCCTTCGACCAGCACTGATCTGACAGCTGCATGAGACATTTTGATATATTCTTTGTACTGCCTTCATTGACTTCCAGTTGCTGCCAGTACAAAACACTGGTGTTGGCCTACAAGGCAACCATAAGGCACGGAACCCGCATACCTTCAAGACAACCCCACAACCCTACATCAACACTTAGATCAGCTAACACAGGAAGTCTGTTCGAACCGTCCCTAAAACACCCTGGACAGCGCTCCACACGTCCTAGAGTAGACTCTTAACACCAAGTAGATTCTTCTCCCCCCCCCCTGGCTCCCAGGCTGTGGAATAAACTCCCCATTTCAGTCAGAACTGCAAACTCACTCCCCATTTTCTGCGGTAGTCTGAGTGAAGACTCACCTCTTCAGACTCCACCTCACCCTTCTTGTCACCTTATTCATTTTTTGATAGATGCTGTAGTTTACTATGCAGCTATATCTAAGTGTTAAGAATGTTGATTTAGATAACATGTTGTTTAGACAGATGCTATGTCCATTGTTTATCCTCGTTTCTTGGAGGCACTACGTTGTTAGGCACTGCACTGTGACTATTTACCTTGTTGTTTGTTGAGTAGAATTCATGCTTACTGTGCTTATTCGGATCTCGCACTTGTAAGTGGTTCTGGATAAGTCTAAATTGCAAATTGTACAGTGTTCATAAAAGTCCACTTTATATTCTCTGATTTAAATTAACTCAAGCATTTTGCAGCTTTACGACCAAGCCTCTAGTTTCATATGCACCACATATCTGGAACAATCAAACCGGTCTGCAACAACTGGTCTGCAACAACTCAACAATCAAAGCTAAAGACCTTTCTGTTTGCCATTGCTTTTTACTGTGGGATTTTAAACATGAATTCTGCACTGTCATTTCATTTCAGTGTTATTTAAAACTTTTAGTTTTATTGTATTCAAATATGTTTCTCTTAAAGCTCTGGGCGTTAATGTCTCAATGCTTAATGAACCGTAGCGTCCCTATGGGCATGTCATAATAGGCAAACATTCAGCAAAAAATAGAAGATCTGCAAGGCTGCAAAGCGTCGCATTGCGACACATTGTGAGCTTATAGATCAGCTGTTTTAATAAAAGACATGGTGTAGAGGAGGGAAAAGAGGGATCCAAGTACAGACCCCTGGGGGACCCCGGTCAACAGGGTTGAAGTGGTTAATGTTTCATATAAAGCACATTTAATTGGCTTGTTGTTGGAAAGTGCTACACACAAAAAAACGTGCCTTGCCTTGCTTTGTAGTCAGGGGATATTAGCAGAACAAATTCCAATCTTGGAATAAATTCCTTACCAAAAAAAATCTTCACCAATGTGTTTGTAAAGGTGTCTAGTAACACATCTCACAAAGACTGAAATGCAGTTTCCCTAGGAGAATTTTTGACAGCTGCTGAAAGTTGGGGTACCCACCATTTCCATGCATTTTTTTAAGTAGCATGTGAGGGGTCAAACTAGGGTGTTTTTATGATTCTGAATCCATTGCAAGCATTTGTTTTGCACCAAAACCACTCCTTGGGCTAAAAACAGCCCAATCTCAATGGGCTTTTTACACAAAAAGTATACCTGGAAAAGGATGGCTATGGCCGTTTTTAGTCGAAGGAGTGGTTTTGGTGCAAAACAAATGCTTGCAATGGATTCAGAATCATAAAAACACCCTAGATTGACCCCTTGGTGAAGATTATTTTTGGTAAGGAATTTATTCCAAGATTGGAATTTGTTCTGCTAATATCCCCTGACTATTGCCTTGTCTGGTTCTGTGTGAACTGTGAATTTTGGCAAAATAAGATGAGTCAAAATCATTTGACAAATGAACTCTTCCTTGAATCACCAAACAAAAATGACTTTGCCCTCATTGCATTCTTGTCTAAGAATGTATTATGGGAGTGTTTTGCCTCTTCAAAGAATGTGCACTATGAGACACAGACGGAACGGAAGTCAAAAGTTTCACAAATTGTCCCAGAAAAATTCTAAATAGCAGATCTATGAGAACGCGGTGAGCTTGTAGATATAAACCTTGGTCCACTACTTTTTTCCGTCTGCACCAAATCCCATCGCTGAAAATAGCTCATCTACAAGCTCTAGATCAGGGGTCTTCAATGTTTTTCAGGCCAAGGAGCCCTTAGCTGAGAGAGAGATCAAGCAGGGACCCCCACTACATAATGTCCATCAAATTGTGTTGCAGGTTAAACATTTTCATTGATTTCGTGGATAGCTTCATAGACTGTTTGACAGCACTATCATCACGGTTGCGTAAATTAATGTTTTTGCTAATGTGTATTTTCAGATATTTAACCACTTAAACGATCAATACTTAATAAACTTGACCTTTGGCTCTGTACTTGGTCTGCTCTTTTCCCCTCCACCATCTCTTCACCGCTGCGATGCGTTGTGAGCTTGTAGATCTGGCATTTTCGGCGAATGTTCCCCTCAGAATAGGGATGCTAGGGTTAAAGTGGTTGATGCAAAAAAAAAAGAAGAAAAAAAGTTCCTATCACACAAACATTTAGCGGCCACCCAAGTAGTAACTTGTGGACCCCCCATAGGGATCCCGAGCCCCCCGTTGAAGACCTATGCTCTAGATCTTCTATTTCCGGTGAATGTTGGCCACAGAATAGGGATGCTTGGTTTCAGTTGGTGGTTAGGTGCTTATTAGCCTGGTAAACCTTCCCTCCGGATATCTCATTTCCATTTGATTTCAGGAGTGAAATCAAATGGAAATGAGATTTCCGGAGGGAGGGTTTACCAGGCTAGGTGCTTATGGCCAGGGGGGTCCCCAAATTATTTTGGGGGTCCCCAGATGATTAGCTTAATGTGCAACATTGTTTTCTCACAGTAAACAAACCAACATACAGTAGCCTATTGTATAGTGTTTACAGGGTATCTGCACATTTCTAAAGTTACCATTTAATGATTTTTAAGACCTTTTTAATACCAAATTGGCCAAATTGACAAATATTACGTAAGAAAGAGGCAAACATTGTGGAAATAGTCAATCTCAGATTAGACCGGTATTCTAGTGTTGGGTCTGCGTATGGGTTAAGATTAGGTCTTTTCATGAGTTCAGTTGCACAAAGTATAGTGGCAGACAGTCTCCTCATTTTCTGGTTCCTACCTGGCCCTGTACATATTATTCAGGTATGAAAGTGTGGGGAAAAAACACTCGCAGAGATATGTAGTTGCAAAAGGTAAATAAACGTTTACTGTAAGCTCTGTGAAATGTGCCAGATAACTCATCTAGAACTTCACAGTGTGCTTCATATACAGCAGTGGTTCTCAAACTCCCCCAAATTGACACGTATTAGCCCGTGGACCCCCATTTGAAAAGATATGCCAAGGACCCCCATAAGAGAAGATTTTTACGGCTCTAGCAGTGATTTGCAACCATTTTAATTTCAAGGACCCCCAGTTTGACATGCATTAGGCTACGGACCCCCATTTAATGGCATTTCTATCTCTGGGACCCCAATTTATATTGTAAAATCAATGTTAATTTAACTCTGAGAGTACGGGTCCATTTGGTTCCATTTGTACACTCTGAGTTACAGACCCATAAGGGTCTATTTGGTTCCCAACTATCCATCATTTAGCTGGGGACCCTCTGGAAATCCCTCAAGGACCCCTGGGGGTCCCCGGACCCCACTTTGAGAACCAATGATAGGCCTATTCAGTACGTGTGCCTCCTCTTGACAGACTGTGGATCTTAATGAGCTGATCCTCTTCTGCAGTAGTTGAGAACCTAACCCTCAAATGACCACTGATGATGATCAGTCTTTAATCTATCTTTGTGGTCTACGACAGCTTCACTTTGCTACATGACTGAATGCATGGTCAGGGTCAGGGACCACATGCAATACCTTCACAGACCACCAGTTGAAAACCCCTGCTCCATGTTGAAAAACACTGATCTGAAAGCTGACTGAAAATGGCACAATGGCACACTTAATTTATGCAGTTCCCAATGCATTCACTGGTGGGAGCTGCCCCGTGCCAGGAGTACTAAGCACGTAGTGCTGGCCTCTAGGGGGCTCCACGGGACAATTACTCCACATTAGTAACATTAAGTTCCCATTTTGTTGTCTTGTAAGTTGGAAATTGTATGAATAGATTTATTATAGATTAAACATTTCTGTACATCTCTGCTACACCGCCCAACACATGGCACTCAGTTTACATTTGCACTCAAAGGACCGACCACAATAATAATAAACTTTATTTATAAATAAAAAAAACAGTGTTTACAAAGTGCTTTACAGTGTCATGATAAAAAACATCCATAGGCAGAAACGATAGTCAATTTTTAAAATCAAAAATCAAACTAAAACATAAACGTAGCCTACATATATACATAAATACATTGAAAGTAACACATTTGAGACAATCAGTGTGGAGGATAACGGTACTAAGATCTAGGAAATGGCCTTGGTATATAAATGAGTTTTCAGGGGTGATTTACAAGATGACACTGCCTTAGCTAGCCTTAGATCCACACAGGTAGGGCATTCCAGAGCCTGGGCGCCCGGGCCGCAAAAGCCCGATCGCCCATGGTGGCGAGGTTAGTCCAGGTGAGGATCTAAGGCTGCGCACCGGTCTGTGCGGCTCCAGCATATCGGAGATATAGCTGGGAGCCAGGCCTTGCAGGGCTTTAAAAGTCATCAGTAAAATTTTAAAATCAACTCTAAAACTTACCGGCAGCCAGTGAAGGGCAGCTAGGATCGGTGTAATATGGTCATATCTCCTAGACCTTGTCAGTAGTCTAGCCGCAGAGTTTTGTACCAGTTGGAGACGTGAGATAACCTATAATACAATGGAAATAAGTTATCGAGCTTGTGTTTGTGTTATCCTTTTGACTATATGTACAAATATATGTTCATGATGCATATGTATTTGGTTTGATGAAAACGTAAATCAAGGATACACTCACAGTACCTTTTGAGGGAAACTGGGGACATGCATTAATTCTCTATTGCCCATGTATCTTGGTTCAATCAGAAACACTCTCGTCTTAGTAGATAAAGAACCATTTATTGCCACAAATGGAATACAGTTAAGCTTGGCGTTAAAGCTCCGCTCTTGGGAGAATATTCACTGAATTTTGTCGAAGCAGCCTGCTAAGCATATATTCAGAGAATGCTTAAGCAAATCCCCATAGGGATACAATGTCAACAATAGCAGTACATTGACATATTAGTTAGAATTAGCAGATATACATGATACACAAGTATTTGAGCCTATATGCAAGACTCTAAACAAGCAGATATACATGATAACCACAAGTATTTGAGCCTAAGCCAGACTCTAATCAAAAGGTGGAGGCTGGGGTGGAGGAGGAGCTAGCAAAATGCATTGGTTCAGCAACCAAGAAAGACCTAGAGAATAGAAGCCCTATTTAAAGGATCCTCTTTGCTCATGCGTGAGCTGTGATTGGATAATGAGTGTGTGACGTAATGACCACTGAGCTGTGAATGGAAAATAGAATGCTGATGTTCACATCAGCTGACTGACCGCTGGTTACAGCTTTGGCGTGCACGACTTCCGTGTCCTGCATGAACTAACGCTATGCTTCATTAATCATAGCTGCATGAGTGTGAGGAACTTCGATGGACCCAAAAGCAGTACGACCAAAGCAAGGATCAAGATTCAAAGGTTTCAAGGTTTATTAACCAAACTGAGGCAACCCATATAATGGGGCAGAAAAACAGGAACAGAATATACAGATGGCTTTCAGCCTAAGTACAGCACTAACATCAAACTACGACCTGCCAAGGAATTGTATAAACAGGGGGAATATATATAGACACAGGGTTAACTGGACACAGGTGAACACAAGACAAATCAACACAGGGATTGGCTGGGGCACAACAGGACACAGGTGGAGAACAAAACTATAAGGGTAGGTGAGACAAGACAGGAAAGAGCAAACAAGGCAGACAGGAAACAATACTACAAAATAAGATACACAACATCAGGGCAAAAGGCAACAGAGAAAACGGAATACAATAGAGCACCGAAGTCCTGACGTCACTGCCAGTAGAAGGCGCATTCCACAGGTTCATGGCTTTACTTTTTGTATTGATATCCTCATTGGGGAATCTTAGATCGCTTCATTTAAGAACTGTGTTCCAAAAATAAACACACCACCCTGGCGTTTTTACTCATATGGATATGAAGCATCGACTGAAGGTGTAAATGTACACATTTACCCAAAGAGTAACACAATATAAACACTAGAAACGAGTCAAACAACCCAAAGACTACATTTCCCATGAACGTGGCTGTGGGGGACAGTGATTTCAGACCCGGAAGTAGTAGTTCTTAAGACTTTTAAGGCAGAATTAATTCCATTTTCACCAGAAACAGGCTGTATCAAATATGAATGAATATCATAAACGATGCAGAGCCACCCCCCTGACAAAAACGCCAGGGTGGTGTGTTTATGTTTGGAACACAGTTCTTATATGACATGATCTAAGATTCCCAAATGGGGATTTCAACACAAAAAAATAAAGCCACGAACCCTGGAACAGCGCCCTCTACTGGCAGTGACGTCAGACTTCAGTGCTCTACAACAGAATGGTGTCCTAACAGGCCTAACGAAACAGCCCTAAAGAGTCCAACACCATAAAAGGGCATTCAAGGTCTAAATAATAAAGTCAAAGTCCACGGCCCGAGGATCGGACCGTGACAGTGCATCAGAGTAACAACAATACAAATATACAAATAGAACAAAGGCCTAAACAGGCTTAAAGAACAGGCCTAAAGTGTCCACGACCATATAAGGGCATAAAAGGAAGTCAAAGTCCACGGCCCGAGGAGCGGACCGTGACAATGAGTCTTAAAAATCAACAAAATCTTGTTTTTATTCAGTGCATATCTTTTTGAAGCTAGGCTACCCACAAACAGTCTGGTAGTTTCTTGCACTCTTCATATCTACAAAACATTAATAGCCTACTATCCTCCATACTACAAAATAAGGAAACCAAACCTGTCGGTTATTTCTGCTAGGTTATTTCTTACAGGCAATTTCCTGAACCTTACACAAATAAAAGCCTGAAACTGGACTGGAAAGACGCGACTGGTGTTTTTAATGCCTCAGTACAGATCTAGGGTCAGATTTACTGATTTCCTGACTTATTTTGAAAAGCCAAATCGGATCCCGGATCAACAGCCAGGGAATTTAGTAAATTCATGCACTTTTTTTGTGATATGGCAAAATTATCGTACATTTCGGCATTTTTTTTATTATTAATCGTACATCGTACAGAGGGTAAAATGATCGTACAAATACGATAGTTATCGTACATCTGGCAACACTGGTGACGAAGAAGATGTAATGTAAGCTGTTTATTGGCATTTCTGTGAACTCTCACTCAGTGCTGTATGTGGACACAGAGGGAGTGACTAGTGCAAGGGTTAATTGACCAGCAGGTGTTTCGAATTGCCTAACTGTGCTCTCCTCTCTATACAGTAGCATGCTGTACCTGACTACCTATACCTAATCGGTGGACTTGGACTTTTGTACCGTTATGTGGCCTTTTTGTGCATTTTCTCCTCAGTGGATTGGTAGGCTATAGCAGTGGTTCTCAACCTTTTCAGTCTGCAACCCCCCAAAATAATCATATTTGAACTGGTGACCCCCCCACCCTGATAAGCACTTGGAATCGTAGGAGTTGAGGCAATACATTTAGTTTGACTCGGTTCCACAGATAAATGTTAGCAGATCTACAAGCTCACAACGGCCAATTTGACCAGTTTTTATAGCATAGTTTGTTGATTAATTTTTATGCAGTAATGGTCTATTTCTTTTCTTCTTTTTGTCTCCGCCAGGCCGAAAGGCATGGCGAGAGAGTATGTTTTCGCCCCTGTCCGTCCGTCCGTCCGTGTGTCCGTCCGTCCGTCCGTGTGTCCGTCCGTGTGTCCTGTCTGTGTGTTAGCAGCTAATCTCTGGCACCGTTGGCCCGGTCGCTCCGAAACTGTGCACACACACTCCCTGGATGCCAATTCAGAACCTCTGCCCCAATTTTTTCACATGGGCCTGTTATAGCGCCACCAGGAGGCCGATTTGTGCAAAACCCTTTTTTTTACATTACTCCTACAGATTTTATCCAAACGTCATGCAAATCGGTACACAGTATCTCTATAGTCATGTGATCAACACAAATCTGTCCGATTTCCCATATTCCATCCTCATTGCCTATGGTTGGCTTCCAAAGTTTGCAGGATTGGTCCGTTTTGAACAAAAAGCCTCAAACTATGCACGCAGCTTGCGATTTCCGTGAATTTTCACACGCACATTCCCACTAGGCCGAGGAAGAAATGCCACCCTTTTCACATTGGCCTGTTATAGCGCCACCAGCAGCTCTAATTTAGCAAAACACATTTTTGGAACAAAATGCCTTCAAATCATGAATGCAGTGTCTGATTGCCGTGAAAGACCTAAGAATAAATGGCACCCTTTTCACAATGGCCTATTATAGCGCCACCAGGAGGCCACAATAATGTACCTGACCTGGCGGAGACCTGTGCTCCGAGGAGCACTTTTTCTAGTTTTTCTTTATTTAGGTATTAGGTTTAAAAGTCCTTAAATTGTCACTTGTCATCTGGGCAAACTGAAATTTATTGAAGCAGATTTCTAACTTTTCTCCAATTTAAGCTGTTTATTTGCATTTTTGCAATGGGCCATTTGGGATCTGTAGTGCCAGTTGCCGTCCCAGGTCTCATGTCTGCTCATAGTTTGGGTAGGCTACACACATCACCAGGTATGGACTAGTTACTAGTAGTAACAAAAGCACTAGCAGACCAGCACTCAGTGAATCCAGGTTTGGCGCGGGGCACGCACCTCGGATGGGGTGATGTCACGCACCAATCAGAGCCTCACTAAATGCCTGCATTTACATTCATTACTTAATGAGGATGAATGCAGGGATGTTGTGTGATATAAAACAGGCCTCCTCCGCTCCCGACCCTTCATGGGTCCTAGCTCTGGTCCATAGTAAGGAGAACTCCTTCAGGCTATGGACCAGAGCTAGGTGGGTCCCATGAATGAGTTAAGTGAATATCTTGTGTTTTCGTCGTGGTGTGTTTGTTCGGATGTCCTATATCTATATGGTTACTCGTTTGATTACCCAAATTCTGGAGGATACAATAGTGTACATATTCATGTATCCTGGAATGTTAATTTAGGTACGCTTTGGGGGGAGAAAATTCAGGGAAATACTGTAAATGTGCATTTATTGAACAGGGATGGTTTTCTGAGGATTTAAACCACACCATATGGGACATGTGGACAGGGACTTTAATCCATGGCTCAGTCTCAGAGTTAATATAAGCTTCAAGCACCAAGTTAATTGAGTTCTGAGAAAGATTCAATAAAGTCACAAAGCCTCTACCCAGTACAGTGTGTGTGTTTGGTGTCTGCTTATTGCTATGGGTCTGTCTGTCCATGTATGAACTGGAGATGATGCCATTCCATCAGGCTGCGCTGAAAGCAATGCCCCAGTCCTATGCCAATAAATCATCTCTAATGTAATAAACAGCACCAACAAAAACAAACATTTCAGAGGAAAACAACTGAGCAGTGAATAAGAGCGATCTTTTTATTTTTTTCAGGGAAAGATCTCCATTAACATCCACATCACCAGCACGAAGCAGGCCGGGCACCATGGACACACTACTGACGCAGCAGGATAGAAGAAGTTCAATTAGAGTCACTAATAAAAGAGTAACCAACCACATCTGTGAGGGGATTAGGTATCGACGACCTGCTTGGGAACAGGTCAAAACTGGGGGTCGAAATGAACCAACAGGAAACGTGGAGCCTACTGAAGAATAGTGTGCGCACAAATCCCATGCACTGCACAACAGAGAACGGTAAAAAAAACAAAAAACAAAAAAAGAGGTTTGTAAATGACAGGTAAATCAAGTCTCTGCATGACCTTCACATGAAAGGTATCGGAAAAGTCTGAATGAGAATCTGTGGTCAACGTAGAGGCCAAGAAAGGTGTCTTTGAGCGGAAAAGCTTAGTTTGGTGTATAGAGTCCATAGGAGCACCAAGGTCCAACGTGTGGAGGCATTGACACGGGAACGCATCCACGTGTCATGGATGTCAGTTGTCAGTTTTAAGGGTTCTCAGCGATTTTTCGCGCGAGTCTCTCTGAGGAACAATCTCGAGATCGAGAAGGTGTTTCACGATGCAAAACAGATCCATGATGTCCATCCAAAAGAAAGAAAATCATTCAATAGTACAGAACAGCGATAATAAGAGGGATAACAATCATCATAATCAGAACAATAATAATAATAATAATAATAGTAGTTAATGGTAGCTATTCAACGTGGTCATTAAGGGGATAAAAAAAAACTCTGTCACTGGATTGGCCAGGTCATTGCCACCCCTGGGAACATAACAAGCAGTGTACCATGTCATTGTGGAGATTCTGAGGGCACACAGACAAACTCAAGAGAGACAGTAAACAGTTAGGGCCGCGGTACTGACAGAAAAAAAACGGAAAAGTATCAACAAGCTTTGCGGCAAATCGACAATCAGAAATTTTGGCTTTTTATTCGTCCCAGAAATCTGAGAAATTAACACACACATTCCGGTCAATGGGAGCAGTGAAGCCCATCTCCTGAAATTCATATACAAATATGCATCCACACACTCATTCACGTTCACCCACATTCAGGTTCCTCTCAGACCTCTAGCAAATACACAAAAACCTGCTGTCGGCCCATCGAATGCAGGCGTCTAATCCATCCATAAACGGTAATCATGGTTCAATGATAACTTACAGTAAATCAACGTGCATTTCCCCCCCTCCTTGGGAGTTTGTTTTGTTTTTGTACATTGTTACATTACTGAAGATCTGAATGAGCTGTGAGTCATCTACAAGTGAGACACAGGGCAAGGTGGAGGTTAGATTATGGTAACTGTAAGGGGTATTGTTTGAAAGCTACAGATGAATACAGAAGACAATGAAATATAGTAGGTCAAGAGGGCCTGTTACCCGGGGAGTCACAAACACTGCCCGACAGCTATAGTAGGATATTATACAACAGGGTGGAGCAGAATAACCCGGCAGGAACAGAGCGAGAGACAGAGAGATACATAGAGAGAGAGAGACAAGTAACCATCTCTTAAAAACCCAACAAATCCTGGACAAATCCTCTTATGACGTTTATCTCATGATAAACGGTGGGTCTGAGATTTAACTTAATCAAATATAGTGAGGTTGTTCTCCTCACGTGTGAATGCAAGTAACAATTTTATTTATTTTATACCTACACCGGTACAGGAGAAAATATTGGAAATGGTAAACACTGTCTGCCCATTTCTCACATTCTTACATTGTCTCTCTCTCTTTCGCGCTCTCTCAGTCTCTGCATGCCTGTTTCCCCAGTGACAGAAACCAAGAACCAATAAAAATGTAAGTGCTAGAGTAAAATCCACAAAAAAAAGAAATGTTGAACTATACAATTTTGAGATAATTTTTGCTCTCTATATTTTACAATTGAAACATCTTTCTCCCAGCCCAAATCCCTGCTCCTGCCTGTAAAGCTATTCTAAGAATCTATGACTCAAACCGGATTGCCTCATAGATTGACTCATCTATGTTGTAAAAAGATCTCAGCATCAACGTCAGTCCGTCTGTCTCTCTTTCACTCTCTCTCTCTCTCTCTCCTATCTCTCTTTCTCCCTCTGTCCCCGTCACATAGAAAATATACAAAAATTAATCTCCAAATTTGTTCTCTCTCTATTAAATTTTTGTTTTTACTTCAATATTATAAAAATATACAATTCTCCGATAGCAAAACCCTTTAAAAGTCATCACGCCTTCTCAGCCTATCCTGATTATCACCCTGTCCCGTCCAGTCGAACATTTTAGGGACCCGCTCCACAACTATGACACGCCTCTACGAAAAAACAAGACACCTGAGCTTTGAGATATATATATATATATATATACTGTATATGTGTGTATGTTATATATATATATGTATATACATACATATATATATACATACCACCCTATATATCTCCCAATACATTCATCATCATCATCACATCATCATCATAAAACATTATAGCCGCCCACCACAGTTCCCCCATCCTACTGTCCGTCAACGCCACACACCCTAAGAAACAAGTGTCCTTTCTTTTAGAGTCAAAACAAAAACGAGAATCCAGCTTTTTGTTTTTTTAAAACGCCTTTTCCTCGTCCTTTTCTCATCACTGGTCGGCGTGGCGGGTGTCGTATTTGCTTAGAATGTTGCGGCAACGGCCGAGCTCCTTCCTCATTTCGGCCACCTCCTGCCGCAAGGTGGCGTTCTCCCGCTCCAGGTACGAGGCGCGCACCGAGATCTGGTTCTCCTTGAGGCGCCGCGCGTCCCTTGACCGCTTGGCCGCCTCGTTGTTTTTACACCGCCGTGACCAGTACTTGTCGTCCTGAGGGGAGAAGGGACAAGGGCAGAGTTAGATGTGTGTGTGGACAAAATCCGGACAATTATGTATCTGTATCTGAGACCAATTTGACTAGGATTGTGATCCTATAGTGTAGTAGTAGCTCTGAGGACCCCCTAGGGGTCCCGGACACCCTGTTGAAGACCCCTGGTCTAAATGTCTAAATTGTACATTCAAATTTGGAATCTCATTTGTTGGCAGAGAAGAATTCTAAATGAGTCCACACTAGTGTTTAGTTTGTGCTTCGTATATATATCTGTTTACTGTAAGTCGACTTCCTTGATCAAAACAATGACAGGAGCATAAAGGTAGAGGGCGGACAGATCGTTATCTTTGAGCGAGGGAGACAGGTGACATGTGAGACGTCACATCCATAATAGTCTTTAGAGGAAAGGCACAAAAGCCAAAAGTGAAAGGAGCAGCAATGGCAATTATTAGGAAGAGAAAAAGGCATGAAAGATGCACGTGTCACACCGATACACTGACGCCTGCATGTATTTTTCCACGATTCCCTCCCTGAGATGTAGCGGAGTAGAAGTCTAAAGTATCAAATTTGTACTTTTAGAGTACAGTGCTTGAGTGAATGTACTTGGTTACTTTTCACCACTGCTACAGTACTTTTAGAGGTGACATTTTCTCCTTAAAGCCCTGGGGGCTTTTTGCCCCCCCCCCCCTCATCTCATCTGAACAAATTACATCCAATCTCTCCGTCTCTATCATTTCATTACTCTGTCATCACATCACTTTAACGCGTCGATCGTTTTGCCGAATAAGGGGAAACTAAAGTTAAAGCTAAAATGGATTATATATCAGCATCTTGTTAATGGCACTCATCAAAATGGAGTTAACCATTTCTGGGGACAGAAATGATCGTGAATCGCATCAAACAATCAAGAAGGTTACTATCTATCGCTATACACGGTTATTACGTTTGCTGCTGCATTCTGCCTGATGCTTTTAGACACAGTCGGGGCTGGATTTTCGCGGATTCATGCCTCTAATTTTGGTATCTCCCCTCTGGTTATTAATTTTTATGGCCAGTGGTGATATGTTTTAGCCCTGCTTCTGGTCAACCTGAATTAAATGTAGACTCTCTGATATGTTTCATATTCATGTTTGATAATATCACAATTTAAGAATTGAATTAATTTAATGTAGAAATGTAGCTACTTTCACTACTTGTCCTAGGATTAAGTGTAGGGCAAAAGTGAAATAAATTGTCATTACATGTTGTACCTTCAAATCCTCTGGCACCAGCATCTTGCGGGCCTTCTTGATCATGGGCTGCGGTTTGAGCTCATCGTCGCTGAAGCGGTGCCTCCTGGGGTCGAAGGAGTCCTGGCCGGGAATGCTGGACAGGGCCATGTCCGTGGGGTCCATCTCGAACATGCCCTCGTCCGACCCGCTGCCGCCTGTGGGCGTCAGCATCGGGGCGCAGGACGAAGAGGAGGAGGAGGAGGAGGAGCACGGCGACGCGCACGAGTCGTTCATCTGGCTCCCTGGAGGTGAAGAGAAGAGGGAGAAAAAAGAATACTTTGAGATATGTCGTTTTGCTCCCTTTTATTACGAGTTATATTTGAGTATTTGTGGAATGTTGGAATAGAGGGTAGACTGAATAATGGTCACAGTGCCGATAAACACAAGGTCGCAAGTAGGTGGGCAACAGATAATCGAATAAATTGATTATAAGTAAAGAAAAGATTTTAATAATCGATTTTCTCAAATATTTAAAAAAAAACAATATTTGATTAATCAAAGAAGTACTCAATGGAATAATCAGTTTAGCACTGTTAGAGTGCCCTTGAGCAAGACACAGGACCTGCTCTCTATCAGTGCACTCGTTGAAGTCACTCTGGACAACAGTGTCGGTTCAAACTCCATTTGTGATATGTAAATGAGCAGATAGTGACTGTGGACAAGATAGTACTATGCTGGAGCTTGGAAACCTGCTGCAGTACTGCATCCGAGCCACCAGATGACAGCAGAGCTACACTCTGTCTGTACTAAAAAAACAAGGGCTATTCCTGCTCCTCTGAAGAGGAAGGCCATTTTCCAACCTTACACTCCATGGTCGGTACAGTGAACGTCTGAGGGGTCTATGTTTCACTAAAACTTATTAAGAATAGACTCTGAAGATATAATTGAGGTGGCTGTAGCCCAGCATATGAAGACATTTTGCATCTTGAAGACATTTGAAGAATTCGTGATTTGAAACACTAAACTAATAAGAAATATACTTTTTATGATGTACTTAAAACGTTATAGCAGGTAACTTAGCAAAACATTATTATCTTAAATAAAACTAAAACCCAGTTTACTGCTCTGTCCATTTAATTTGAGAGATACTGAATGGACCATTTATTTTTGGCAAGGAACTCTTTTGAGTTTCGACATATTATACCCTGTCTCCAAGGTGTGCTGGGAGCTGGGAGGGTT
Organism: Gymnoscopelus braueri; assembly: GCF_963280865.1. Taxonomy (NCBI): domain Eukaryota; kingdom Metazoa; phylum Chordata; class Actinopteri; order Myctophiformes; family Myctophidae; genus Gymnoscopelus; species Gymnoscopelus braueri. The sequence goes on from NC_137605.1 coordinate 15,882,138, forward strand.
GCACGATGAAGAATAAAGACCCAAAACAATAACAAAAAAAAACAACGCCTTTCCCATAATATCGCAAAATATTTCCTGGTATGCTGACATATGATCTATGACTATCACACACCCTCTTGCATCCGTTAATACATAATATAGAGGCTATGGGTATCAACATGTCATAAAGTAGTAGGACACCTCATATACAGTATCCAGGACTGAAAGCCTATGGAGAAATGTATGAGGGGAAATATGTTATGTAAGATACAACCCCTCCCCGGGAAAACCAGTTCTTTAAACCTGCATTGTGTAATGTTTTTCACATGGCCCTGTATGAAGGTTCCATTGAGACACAACACGATCAATCAATATGTGGTTGTCAATGTTGTGTTTCTTCTTTTTTACAACTTAAACCATATAATATACTTAGTTGACCAGGGATGTCCAAGTTTTACCTAATTTTGTCACTCTACACCAAATCTCTTTGCCGAAAACAGCCGTAGATCTGCTATTTTGGCGAAATCTTTGCCTTTTTCCTTTCACTGAATGTTTGGCTATTGTGGCATGCCCAGAATAGAGATGCTAAGGTTCATGTGGTTAAATCCTGTTGACAAATTCCGGCCCGACACTGTGCTGCTCTGCTCCGCTGGCCAGGCTGACAGATCTGTTGGAACACCTCAACACCCTCCCTCGCACTTTAAGATCTGCAGCTATCACTCTCTACCTGCTTCCTACTGTGGCAGATTTTACAGCGCAAGATGACTTGTAACAGTATTTATCCTGTGTGGCCGTTTACAATGTATCAATCAGCTGATGCAGCAAGGGGGATTAAATGAATAGTATAGCTTAATCAAATCATTGAAAAATGTATATCAACATATTAATTGATTATGAAATTAGTCGTTAATTGCAGCCCTCTTGGAAAGCCAGCACCATGTTATTATAATTCCCCTTGTTTCTCTGTAGGCCCGTACATTGCACAATTAAGCTTTAACCACTTAAGGCCTATACATGTACTTTGCCATAAGACAAGCTCACAACTTGAAGATCTTTCAAATTGAACAGTTTTGGACATTTCTTATTTTTTTTAAAAACAGAAATAGAGACGTCACGTTGAAAGTGGCTGAGTGGGGCCGGTATTATGCTACAACGCCCCACCCTACCCTTTAGGGTCTTACCACTTACAGCCTGGCTCTCTACTCCTGTTGGAATGGAATACGGACAGACATACAGACACCCCTATACATGTATGCAACACTAGATCAACAGACTTGTCAACGGGGAATAAGTTGTGGTAGCTGAATATAGTAAGAAAGCTGAGAGGGGGGGGCGGGGGGGGGGGGGGGGTGACATTAACCACCTTAACCCTGGCCTCACTATTTTGGGCCGGTCATTATAGGCGAAAGTTCTCAAAAATCCTGACCTATATGCTTAATTTACTCACACATGTCATACACTAGTGTCGCTCAGCAATCAAGACGATCTGCAAGCTCACATTGCAACGTGTTGTGAGCCTGAAGATCAGCTATTTTTCTATTCATCGTATGGTGCAGTATATATATCTTAAGTGGTTAAACTTACACACTGCACTACACACTTACATCAACTTTAATATGAAAGAATTATCATCCAAATGTGTAGTTTTCAACCTTTGTCATGCAATAAAAACATGACAGCCTGAATATAGCCTTTAAAATCTTAACTTTGATGTAACGGCTTTATGGCAGAACAAGCCGGCCTGTGTTGATATTGCATATCTCATTCTTTTATCTATATCAATGTACTCGCTCTGTCATAGGCCAGTTGGACATTCCATTTTAACTCCAGTACCAACAACAGCACAGCCACTCTCTTCCTCTTTCCCTCCCTCCCTCCCTCCTTCTCTCTTGGTCCCTCCCACCACATCCCTGCTGACTCCGCCTATAGTTCCCTCTCTCTCTAGTACTCACAGCCTCTGCACGTGTAGCGACGCGTGCACATGTCCGTAGCGTGTGAGGTAGGGAGAGAGAGATTTAAAGACACGCAATCACAAAACACTCAGACACACTCCTCTTCCCCGCTTGCTTTTGCACTGTTGGACCCGACTGCACACCGACAACTGGCACGGCATGAATGTTTCGCTTGTTGTCGTCCATAGATTACACACAAACACCAAAAACTAAACTTCTTTGATGAAGGTTTGAGGTTGACTCAACAAAAGCAAAACTCTATTCTTCACAACTCTCTCTCTCTCTCTCTCTCTCTCTCTCTCTCTGCCCTCTCTCTTTGCTCGTCTCTGTAAGTTTTATTTACCCCACCCCTCTCCTTCTTTGGCTCCTTCATTGTTGTTTTACAGCTTCATTGGTTCAGTCCTCCACCCCTCTGCCTACCAGCCATACAGCCCCCTGAGAAAAGCTGATCTTTTAAGTGTGCACTCTGCTACTTCACAAAAAGTGAATTCCAGTCATTGTTAACCATTCTGTTCCTGCATGCTCTCTGTCATGTTGACTTTATGTTCAGGGGCTGCATGACTTTGTCTACTCTCTGCAGGACAGAAAAGTGCTTGGTCACTACGGCGTTTTAGCATGAACCCAAACCCAAAGGGGAATGTGAAAGTGCTGAATCACTAACCTAAAGGGGGTGCGTGTGCGTGTGTGTGTGTGTGTGTGTGCGCGTGCGTGCGTGCGTGCGTGCGTGCGTGCGTGTGTTTTGGGGGTCGGGGGGCATTTCAAAGAACACCAGCATTAAATTGGAGGACTATTAACCTAGCGTTCCTATTCTGGGCAAAAATATGCGAACATTCGGCGAAAATAGGTGAATAGCAGATCTACATAATTCTCTTTTCTTTCCGCTATTTGAATTCTGGTTCGAGCAAAGGCCTGGTTTCTGGAAATGACCATTGGTGAGCTAAAGAGCATGAGTGCCACTAGTAACCCAAGCCTTCCTGTCCCTCTGCCCAGTTAACTTCAGCGTGGGAGAGTTTTGTTTTATTTATTTCTGCACTCGGCTGTCACGTGAGCAGCCAAAGGCCTCAGTGTTTTCCTCAAGGACGCTTCGATAGCACCAAGGGCTGACCGGGGTTGGGGGAGGGTGGAGGACTGAATCCCGGGGTAAGTGGGCAAAACTCACCATAGTCATTGACTCCTCCCAGCAGGCTCTGGGGCGGCTGCGCCACCTCCAAACCAATGAGCGAGTGCGGCGAGGAGGAAGAGGACGACGACGAAGAGCACGGGGAGGATGGCGGGCACTGGGAGCTCTGGTTGGGCATGGCCGACTGCGTGCTCTGCGAGGGGATCTGGGCGGTGCTGGAGCTGTTACAGTTGCCGCCGTTTTGGAGGCCGTTTTGGTTGCCCATGCCGTTGTCGGTGAGAAACTCCTCTAAGTCCATATACTGCAGCTGGAACAGGCCGCCGTCCGCCGGCAAGCTGCGGTCCCACAGCAGGGGTCCCAGGAACTGGGAATTGAAGGCGCCTCCGTTGCCGCCTCCGTTGCCGGCTCCGTTGCCGCCTCCGTTGCCGCCTCCGTTGCTGCTCCTCATGGAGTCGTCATCCATGTCCACGTTCCTGTCTTTGTCTAGCGGACAGAGAAAGAGAAAAGGTGAAGGAGATGAATGAGGCGTTAGAGTTGGCTCCTGATGCCTTAACGAGGACCACAGGCCGGAGGTAGCACTCTGCACTCAGACTTGAATGGTACGTTCTGTCTGCTTCTACGGCATCGCCCCTTCACTGTCCCGTGGAGCTACATTTGAGAAACTTGTTGTTTATGTTTCTACACTGCTAGGTGTTCTCATGTAACTCCAGTACAGTTACTGTACTTGGTGAGTGGAGTGACTGAGATGATGATTAATGTACAATTGCAGTGAGCGGTCTGATTAACTTAACAGGTTCCAATGAGAGTGCTTGCTTGCCAGCAGGCCTTTCTTTAAAGACCATACCAGTCTTATGTTGACTTCTAGCCAGAGATTTGTCCTGTCTTCAGATTTCCATAAGTGCATGCAGTGTACATGCAGTGCACTCCCCATTGAAAGTCACTTCGCCACTTATTTGATCTAAAATGACTGTATTACTGTAATACAAGCAATTCAAATTCGCACATCGGCTTACCAATGTGCTTGGAAACATAGTTCCTTACAAGTGCTGCATTTCTGAACTTGAATTCTAGGTTGAGGAGGGCTTTTAACGATACAGTGACTGACAGCTAACGTTGACAAAAATGTTCAGTTACATTCTGGAACATTTATTGAATAAAGAAACATGAGATCTAAAAAAATTACCCAATTTTAGGAAGAATTGTGGAGGTTTATGTAAACTAGTGGCCGATGTTGACAGTGGAAAATAACATGTAGTAGTAACACTGGTATGGTACTGGTACAAATCTGGATGGTAGAGTATGTTAATACAATATAACTAGCACATCTGCAGTGATTGGAAGTGGTCTCCCTGCTCTTCCATTGAGAAACGTAGACCCTGGTGTCGGGTATAGCAGGACACCCAGTGGTTGACAGTGTCAATAAAGTTATTTGAAGCTGATGATGCTCTGGATTGGAAACTAGATGCGCGTATTGTCGTGCGGAAATTGTTGCAATTACCTCTCTCTGACTGGAGAGGGAGACAGCGGACATAAAACATGCGGGATGTATGGCTTTAAATTGTAATCCTTTCCCTAAACACATGTCCTAAAAGCATGCCAGTGCTGACAGTTCAGTCTAAAACGTGACAGGACAGGATGTGTCAGATTAAAACACACCTGCCTTCCCTTACGATGAGGACTGACTGAGGCAGCTGTCACGAATCAATCCAAATGTAAAGCTGCAATCCATAACTTTTGTTATCTGTATGATAGAGTATGTTATTACAATATAATTAACACAACTGTGGTGGTTGTAGTTGGTCTACATGCTCTTCTGTTGATAAATGTAAATCCTGTGGTAGGACCACTACTGGTTGACAAGTGGTATTACATGGAGGTCAAAACATCATTTATCTTCCACCCAAACAGACTTTCCGTTACAGCTTAACAGTCAAAAATGTGGTGCTCATACAGGAGGCTCAATTTTGTCTCCTGGGTAGAACATGAAAGTTACAGCTTTAAGCCCTGTTGTCAACAATTTTACATTTTTTTCTAAAATAGCAGATCTGTATGCTCACAACACAACACATCTGAGCTTGTAGATCTGCTATTTTCTTTTTCTTTTTTCCCTACCATTTTCACAATGTTTGACAATTTTCACCTATAATGCCATGTCCAAAACAGCTTGTCTAAACAACATAATGTAGCATGCATGAGTTGACATCTATGAGGTTTGTCAACTCAAAAAGGTAAAGGTGCCAATCCTCACCTTTCACATCGCAGGAGGTTTTCAACCGCTGGTGGTCTCCCTTCATGGGGTGCTGCAGGAGTGACTTGAGACCCGCCATGGAGGTGAGGGATCCGCCGGGCACGGTAGTGCACGTTCCGAACTGGGGGCTGGCCCCTGCTGGGAGGTCGGGGGTCAGGAGCTGAGAGAGCTGCCTGGACATCCTGGACCGGATGGAGGTGGAGTATATGGGCAGGGTGGGCCGGGGGGTCCGGTCAGTAGAGAGATAGATACCTCTGCTCCAAGGAGGAAGAAGTGGGGCCCGAGGGGGTCAACACAAACTGGTCCCAAAAAAAAACCCTATTAAAAAAAACACAAAGTTATCTTCAATGAGTGGAGAGCAGACACAGACAGAGTGAAGAGAGCAGAATGGGGAATGTGTGTGTGTGTGCGTGGGTGCGTGCGTGCGTGTGTGTGTGTGTGTGTGTGCGTGCGTGTGTGTGTGTGTGTGTGTGTGTGGAGAAAAGAGAGAGAAGAGAGAAGCTGCCTGTGCAGTTGGTATTCTATGTGCAGCCTGCTATTGTAATTGCATACAGAAAAAACTCAAAAGCTATAATATAATATAATAATATTAATGTAGATAATAATGTGAAGGTGAAAACAATTAAGCAAGACAAATGAGCAACTTTTACCTTTTAACTTGTAGACAGTTTGGTTTGATCGGTGCCACGCAGAGTCATTTCCAGCAAAGTATTCCACTGAAGTTATAGGGCGTGCAGAATGTTAATTCCTTTCCCTTTTTAAATGGCACGAGACGTTTGTCTTCGGCGAACCAGCGTGTCAAAAAAACTGCCAAAAAAAGTCAGACAATCTGCCCAGGAACACTGACCATGGTAAATAACAATAATATTAATAATAATATTAATAGCCAACAATAGTAGGAACTCCTTCGCTGCTGGAGCTCAGTTGCAAATAATGTCTCAAAAGTTAATACAGCCCTCCTATATCAAGGCTGTGTCAACCATTCAATACGGCACGGAGAAAAAAAGAACCGAATACTTGCACAAAAAAAAGAAAGAAGGAATGCAACGTCCTCCTCCTCCGAATGAACGAAAAAAACTGTTAACGTGCAAGAAGAGGAAGGAGAGCAACAACAACAACCAGCAACGAAAACAAAAACGCAGTGAACGAGGGAAAAAGAAAAGGCTGCGTCTCTTCTCTACAGAGTCGGACTGGTCAGATGACAAGTTGATTTTGCTTTCTCCCTTCTGTCCTGTGGTTCTTTAGGAAGAGGCGGGGGGAGTCTCTCTCTCTCTCTCTCTCTCTCTCTCTCTCTCTCTCTGACTGTACTTTTCTTCTCCCTCTCTTGCATACAGTCACGGGCACGGGCTGGGAGGTGGGGGCTGGGGGGGTGGTGGGGGGGGGGGGTGTTCGGTCCGCGCGACGACGGCTGTCCTCGCTCAGCTGGAACGAACACGGGCAGTTCACGTGACGTCACGTCACATCTCGCACAGGCTGGAACAGAAGAACGGGGTGGGCGGGGCGGGGTTGGCGGTGGTGGATGGTGGGGGGCGTGGGGGGGGGGGGGGGTGGTGTCGGGGCGTGCACCGAACACCGCGCGCTCCTCAATATTGATGAGGCAGACTGACACATACACACGCCTACCTCTGATAACTATAACCTCCTCCTCATGATAAACCCGGTGTCTATATCAAACATTTTCCATGTCAAGGACCCCCCAAATATAAGGCTATATGGCCGCGTTTGACCCCTCCATCTGAAAATATGTTGTGCAGGGACCCCCATAAGAGAAAATTTGTGCCATTTGCTCTGTTAAAAATGTTCAATATTATTCCATATTTGCTCAAGATGTTGTCTTCTTTTTTTGGTTTGTTGAAAATAACAGATGTACAAGCTCACACAGAGTCACATCGCAATGCGTTTTGAGCTTGTAGATTGGCTATTTTCGAATAGCCACAGTAGGCTATAACTTTCATTATGATTAAAGTGGTTAAACTGATTTGGATGCTAGCCTATACACATTTTTTTTTGCTGGGGACCCCCTGGAACCACTCTCAAGGACCCCCTGTGGGTCCCTGGACCTCACTTTGAGAACCCCTGCTCAATATTGATGAGCGCACACACCTACCCATTAACCTCCTCGTGCCACTCCTCGAGGAGGCACGTCCTAAACGGTTGTTTGTGTGGACAATGTGTGCTCCTCCTGCCTCCCCGCATGTCTGCCCTGCCTGCCGCCACTCACAACCAAAACACCCTGTTTTCTTAATTGCGATTATTATAAAGCACATAAACGAGGCGCACGCCTGCTTTTTTTTAATTGCAGGGTCTATAATGCAATTGTCTTTGCTTATTATTATTACCATGCAGCGGGTTTGTACCCCCCATATAACTGTCCTCCTGCATTATTATTGTTTATACCGTATATCCACAAATTACAGTATCCAATAATTCATTCATACATTTAGGTATTTATTTTCCAACAGCAGCCTGTGTTAATTATTATCAGGTGGCTGAAGGAAGGGACGTAGTTCTGTCACTGTGGCTTGTAATCCACAGAAAACGTGAGCGGTGTGCCTGCGTTGTTCAGGCGAGAGGAATACACCAGCAGCACGTTGCTTCCCGGGGCACACACTCAGCTCACTCGGCCTCGGCAAAATAGCCCTGTTCCAGCAGCCTCGCACATGTTCCAGGCACGCGGGGACGAAGGCCGTCTGCTTTGCCCGCTCCCGCTCCCATTGGCTGCGGGGAGCGCGACTCCGCCCACGGAGAGCGCCGATTGGAGAGAAGTAGGTCAGCAGCCCCGCCCCCCGCCGATCCACCCCATGCCACGGCCGCGTGAGAGCCGTTCGAAACACAAAAAGCGCGAGAGAGAGGGAGAGATGCGTCTGTGGAGTCTGTTCGGGACACGGTCCTCTGTACTGTATGTACACACACAGAGCCATATAGCACTCGACTGTACACAGACTGTACACACATTCCCAGAGGCCGCGCGTGCGAAACGCACGGCCACATGAGGTCGTGGCCTAGAACATGCAATGCAAATGAGATATAATAGGGATAGGGTCTGCATTATCTGTAGAAAACATAATAATAACAGGGGAAGATGTTTTCAGTTGGAAATACTCTATGAATAGCAGGATGAAGTCAGACACATAGCTATACCCCCAATTCAGCAGTGGTGGAAAAAGTAGTACATTTTGTTTTACTTTAGTAAAAGTATCAATAGCCTACTGCAATGTAGAAATACTCTGCTACAAATAAAAGTCCAGAATGCGTTGCAATGACTCATTGTGAGCTTGTAGATCGGCTATTTTCAAATGGTCGAAATGTATATAGGGCTGAATGTGCTAAAGCATGTTTTGTAATAATAATCCCAAATCTGCAAAGTAACTAACTAAAGTTTTCAATTTGTACTGGAGTAAAAGTACAATATTTGCGTCTGAGATCTAGTGGAGTAGAAGTAAAAGTACTGAAAATTGGAAATACTCCAGTAAAGTAAAACAAAATACCTCAAATTGTACTTACGTACAGTTGAGTAAATGTACTAAGTTACTTACACCACTGTGTAAGTTTATCTTAGTTTGTAGACCACTGAATGATTTGGCTGCAGGCTACTGCTGTACAGTCAGTGAATGGTATTGAGACAGTTATTCTAAGGACAGCAGTAGCGGCCCCACAAGTGTTTTGAAGCCAGATGGCTATGCTGCTGATTGATTTAATTGGGGGAAAGCATGGTGTCGAATTTTCTTAGCCTATAAACTCATTAGGCTCACAGCACAGCTGTGAATCTGGGATATTTCGAATAGGACCTGCAGTTTTCCTGATGGAAAATAGCCCTAACTGAGATGCTTATGTTTTGTCACGTGTGTAAAATGGTGGATGTCTCATTCTCATTCTCATTTGCCAGTCTATGGGGCATGGGCTTATTTGTGTCATCATTAGCTTGATGATAAACAAATTAATATAATTGAGGTTAGAATATCTGTTAAATTGTCCACATTAACCAACAAAGCCCTATTTTGTACTTCAGCTATTTGAAAATAGACAATCTACAAGCTCACAACACGTCGCTTTGTGAGCTTGTAGATCTGCTATTTTCAAAATATTTTTTATACATTTTGAAACCTGAAATGGGACTTTCTGCATAATGAGTACTTTTACTTTTGGTACTTTAAGTACAATTTGATGCCAATACTTTTGCACTTTTACTCAAGTAAAAGGTGAATACAGAACTTTTACTTGTAACAAAGTATTTGCATATTGTGGTATTGGTACTTTTACTTAAGTTAAAATGTGAGTACTTTTTCCACCACTGATGACAGATGCCTGCAACCTGAACCAGCTAAAAGTGAGTTCAACTGCCTTCTTGAATAATACTAAGTTAGGTGGTCGATGAGTCTGACATCATGGCAAACTAAGTTACATCAAGGACACGGGGGATTAAGTGAGAAATTACAAACATCCACATTCTATTTGGGACACTGAAGGAACCTCATTGTTTAACCAATTTGTCTATCACATTTTAGTGTTTTGTATTAGCAGTGCATAACACAGAGTGAATGAATGGTGAATAGGCTATATTAATTATATTAGGCCTAGCATATATATATTTCTAGACAGTCATGACAGGTCAATCACATTATTGTTGCCACATTCAAGTGCATGTGGGTCATTCTCAGTATCCTAGAGCTATTTATACCAACAATAGTATATGTTCTTTCTTTTGTGATTTCCAAGGCATTCATCGCCTGATAAACAACAATTTGCATACACAGAACAGCACACACACATGCATGCACATAGTGTGAAATACATGTGACTTCTACCCTCAACCACATGGGCCAGCAGTCAAAACGAGTTGCTTACTGCCATCTTGTGGTACTAGAGTAGAACTGCGACGTAAAGCCAAATGTATACATTATACCCCGTAGTACGACGGTGTGTCGCTATGATGGCGCATTAAATTAAGCTTTAAACAGCATTCATTCCCTGTATGATGGCCATCAACACACTTAAATGAAGAGCATCCCAGTTCCCCCATGTTAACTTGGAATGAGTTGCCCAATAACGTGGCCATAGGCCTGTACTTAAAATGAAATTTATTGGTATATTCACTACATCCCGAAATCCATTTAATGCACAGAGTGATATGAACTTCACATAGGACAAAAAGCTAAATATAATTGTGAAACTGCAATACTGACTTTGGTAACAGTGACAACTTACTTATATTCAATAACTACCAGAATGTACCTTTGCTATGGTAGCCTACTACATCATGTAACGACCAATAATAAATGAATAGAAAACAAATGAGAACACTTATGGTTTATTCAACGCTGAAATATAATCAACTACTGACCTCTCAGTAAATAAAGTGATAGAAATCTACTATAGCTATATTTTTTTCTTTTTTCTTTAGAAGAAAAAAACAAGGCTTGACTGGGATATGGGCATTTCTTCAGTAAATAAAGTGACAGAAAGTAGAAACTATTATTTCTTTCTTTAGAAGAAAAAGAAAACAAGGCAATGGCAGGGTAAGAGCGTGATTGCAAAATGGCCAAAAAAAATAATAGGTAAAAGGGGGTTAAATATGAGATTGGCATGATTGGGTTACACACATAAATACATGTAGAATAATAATACATCTATGGATAGGTCCTTGTCCTACAACAACTGCGAAGTAGAAACAATCAATGCTAAAAAGAGCATACAAATAACATGACACAAACATGTGTTACAGTACACTTGTTTAACCTGTCTTCAATCTCTTGGTATAAAAGCTATGAATATTTCAAAACAAAAAGACATTAAAGTGAACATGATATAAGCAAGGCTTTTTGTTAGGTTTCTTCACCTTTGTTTTTTTTGGGGGGGGGGAGGGGTTGCGAGAGAAGGAATCCTTACACCCCGTCTTTCAGGGAAATAGTGTCAAATTGTTCTATATCATCGCTGTTGGGTGGAAACTTTGTATCTCCATATTAGCTTTTTATGTCTTTCTCATAAATTAATGACCAAATGAATTCTACAAAAGTAGAACAAAATGCGGATCTACAAGGTCACAACGCTTCAAGATGTTGTGAGTTTGTAGATCTGCTGTTTTTGCTACAGTATTTTTGAATTATTTTTTAAGTGAAAGTGGTTAAGTCTGTCTGGGGGTTTCATAACCAATGAAACGTATTTATCAAGAGCTTGTGACTAAATAATAACTACATTGGATCCATTGGAACACAGGTTCTTTTTTACATTTCCTGAAAAGTAAATGTTTTAGACGTACAGGGTTTTCACCCGACAGTGACGATATGTGATCATATCATATCAGTAGGGAATATTTACGTTTCAAATTAAAAGTTCACACCAATAACCTTTGGGGATATACTGAATAGACCATCACATACCGCAGGAGTGAATTATCAACCGTGGCAATAAAACTGACCAGAGAACAAACATGCATTGACAAACTGACTTATCAACAAATGTCATTGCCCCCACATCCCCATACTCCTAATAAATGCACTTTACAAGTTAAAAAATAAAATGAAATCCTCAGAAAGCCTCTACGTGAACAACAACAAGACCAAGTTACACAGCAGAGACAGTTATCATAGCAAGGTGTAGCAGGGATGCTAGTGAGGATTTAGGGAGGGTGGGGGGTTACATTAGCAGGTCACCTAAACTTGTCTATCAACTGCACAGTGTCAGCCAAGCATAGTGTCAATGCACTTAAGGGGTTAATGAACCTATGGAAACAGTCACGTCTCAGAAACATCCTCCAATACAATTTGGAAGAATTTCGGGTGATATTCTTAATAGGATGCTCTACAGTAGTTTGTTAATACACTCATTCTAACAGGTGGTTCAATGTCAACACAGATACCAGGCAAATTCATCATGTCTCTTGAAAAGGCATCTGATGCTTTCTGTTATCTAAAAGTACATTTTCTTCTCATGTTCCCAATTTAGAAGCAAAATATTCCTTCTTCTGACTGCCACTCATGTCAGCCAGCAGAAAGTTCAGTATGTGTACTCTCCCTGTAGGGGAGACGTCTCCTCACGATGGTCCTCACTCTCTCCCGTGCTCTTGGGTGATTTCAGGCTGATGGCGGCTCCTCTGTGTAGTCCTTTAGCCCTGCGGCGGCAGGACACCTTGTGCCTGCGGAGGAGCGCCCCGTTCCAGAAGCAAGCGGAGCAACGGCGGCAAGAGAAGGAGCCCCGGGCCCGGTGTGAGGCCCGGTGGACAAATGCCGCCAAGGGCTTGTGAGACTGCTTCCCGCACACGCTGCACCTCAGCCGCTCTTGGGACGTCAAGGCTCTTTGCGGGTGCTTCACCACCATGTGCACCAGCAGCCCCGCCTGGCGGGAGAAGGTTGCATTGGGACACTTGGGACATGCAAAATGTTTGACGGGGACTTGGAGTGAGGCGTGGATGTGGATCTTTGACCCCCCGGTCGTGACGAGCTCGTACCCTTCCCCTCCCGGCCCTCCCCCTCTCCGAATCTTCAACAGGAGAGAGCCTTGTTTTTTTGTTTTCAGGTGCCTTCTTAATAAGGAGGTTCTCCTTCGCTTCCTTCTGCTCCCATCAGCTCTGGCTGAACCTGAGGACTCGCATTTGCCCCACCTCCCTTCTCTCCTCTCTGACCTTTTCTTCTTGTGCATTTTTATCTCGTCCGGCGGCGGTGGTGGCGGCGGCGGCGGCGACTGGGTGCTTTGGTGGCTGTGTTGGTGAGACTGGGTATTCATTTGGGGATGTTGTTGGTGATGATGAGGATGATGATGATGTGAGTGATGCGGATGGTGGTGACGAATATGAAGATGTTCAGTGGAAGGCAGCTCCGTCAGCGGTTGGAACGGCGCTGTGGTGTGAAGCGTGTGACTGCGGGAGCCTGCTGGGTAGATGTGCTCCCCTTTCACCCCCGGGGGAGAGTGCTGGTGCTGGGGCGGCATTATGGTGGAGTTGGGCGGGAGGGGCTGAGAGTAAGGCGGGGCACTGGAGGTGGAGGACTGGGCAGGGGCAGTGTCGTAGAAGAGGGGGGAGTAACCGGAAGGAGGCTGTGGCGGAGCCACAGTCACTACACTGTGACTCTGCCCACCGTGGCCTTCGCTGGATGGCGCCATTTGTAACAGGGCATTGGTGGCCGCCTCGCTCTCAGATGCAGACTGTCCACCAACATCATCCCCCCCTCTGTTGTCCACTGACGCGCTGCTGCCAGCATCCTGCGGGTTAGCCTGCTCAGTGCGGGTCAGTCCATGCTGTGACTGCCTGTGTCTGGTCAGGCTGTTGGAGTAAGCGAAGGCTTTCCCACACACCTCACAGCTGAACAGCTTCTCACTCCCGCCGTCGTGGACTGTCTGGTGATGGGCAGTCAGATGGAAGTGGTGGCGAAATGACTTCCAGCAGATGGCACATGTGTAAAGCCTGGGTGGGGGCTGGGTGTTAGCCTCTTGGGGTTTGACGTCTTGAGGGTATGAGTAATAGGAGGAGGATGAAGTGGCGGTGTCACCTTGGTTCTGGTTCCTGTCTTGGGCCACGCTACATTGAGGGTTGGGGTTAAAGCTGTTCAGGTTCTCCGTAGCTGGGGTTGTGGGCACCTCCACCAGTTCTCCTTTCTGATGGAGCTTGCTGTGCCTTCGGAGGCTCTGTGAGTAGCCAAACTCTTTGCCACAGCTGCTGCATTTGTAATTCTTTGCCCCAGTGTGAACTGTCTGATGCTTGCTAAGGTGAAAAGCCTCTCGGAAATATTTCCCACAAACGGTGCAGTGGTGAGACTTCTCCCCGGTGTGGACCCTGTCATGCCTGCGTAAGGTTTCGCGACGTGCAAACCCCTTACCACAAACGCTGCAGAGATATGGACGGGGAAGACCACCGGGTCCAGATCTAGGGGTGTACTGTCTGCGCTTGGGGGGCTGCCCAGGAGCATTTGGATCTTTCTTTGCTCTGGGCTTGCGGGGCCGTTTTGGTTTAGCAGAAGGGTTCTGCGGGTTACCACTCATGCCCTCCGGGTTCCCCCCACCTCTGTAGTTCTTATCAATAGTAGATGTCGATGAGGGTGACCCCAGAGGACCTAGGCCAAGACCCCCCAACAATCCCCCAATAATATCTCCCCTATCATCACTTCGGTTCCCACTGCCTGCTGCCGTTATGGCAGAGATAGCGTTATTGACGGAGCTGGTGACATCGTCTTCTGAGTCATCCAGCAGAGAGGACAGGGGCAGGTGAGGCTGCTGATGGTGATGTTGGCTTTGACTCTGGGGATGAGGATGAAGGGTTGGGGCTAATGGTGCCTTTCTCAGAGCTGGGCCCGCCATCCCACTGCCACAGGGGGAAGCGCCAGAGTAGCACGGTGACGGGTTACCTTGAGAACGGTGGTCGTCGTGGTAGCCTGTGTAACGATTCCGAGAGTAGTCAGTGGGGTATTTACTGTCTGATCTTTCACTAGAACTCCCTCCCCTTCCTGACTGAAACAGACCATCACACCCTAAACCTGATTTTGGTTCTCCTTCACCCACTATGATCACACCATCTTCCTCCTCAGTTTTCCCATAAATTACCCCTCTCCCACTCTGATAACTTCCCCCTCCTCCTGCTACCCCACTCGCTCCTCCCCCCCCTACCCCAATCCTACCTTCCCTGTCACTTCCTGTCTTGGCGCCCCGTGGTTTGGGTCCCCTACCTGGCTTTCCGCAGGTTCCCGATGCAGCGTGGTTGAGCAGAGACGTGCTCTCACGGAATGAGCGTCCGCAGGCAGGGCACCGGAAAGGCTTTTCCTCGTGAATCTTCTCGTGGCGCGTCAGCGACTCTCTGCGATTGAAAGCCCGAGAACAGGTGGAGCAGCCGTATGGGCGGGAAGCAGAATGTATCACACCGTGTTGGAGCAGGTGGCCCTTCTTCTTAAAGCCTTTGCCGCAATCAGAGCAATGGAAGATTTTGTCAGGGCTAGGGCAGGAATTGGATGGGGGCTGAGGGGTTTCTTGGGTGGAATGGGGAAGGCTTGGGTCAGGCTGTAATTTAAGGTGAATTGGGTTTGGCCCTGTTGTGGCAGAACTACTAGTACCTGCTGCTGTTGGCTCATGCATGCGCATGTGCCTCCGAAGACTTGACAGGTGAGTGAAGCTTTTGCCACACTCTCCACAGCTGTACTCGGACTCTGCATCAGGCTGTGCAGGATTGGGCTGCATGGAACCCTGGTTATCAGGTTTTGGAAGGTGAGAATCGTTAGTAACTAGCACTGAGGCTACAGTGGAGGAGGGAGCAGAGGAAGAGGAGGAAACAACTGATGACGATGAGGACGATGAGGCAAGGAGGGAAGCCGGATCCCCTCCCATGTTTGACATACCAACCCCACCACCGATCAGTGCTGGTGGCTGGCCATGGCTAGCATTAGGGTTGCCACTGTGGCTGCTGTGGCCATGGTTGCTACTGCTGTTACTGTTACTTTCAGATTTCCTCTGTGGCAAATACCCCACCATCGCTTTCTTCCTCCTACTGCTACTGTTCCCGCCTCCACCGCTTTCCCCTTTACCATCGTCCTTGGACAAGGATAAATGAAGTGGCAGGGGGAGGGGCAAACCCGCTTCCTGCTGCATTAGAGAAGCTATCTGATTGGATGAGAGGACAGGGATGCCCTGGAAGTCAAAGCCTCCCAGGGATGAGTGCTGGGAGCCTGGGTGGAGTGGGTGATGGGGATGGGAATGAGAGTGAGGATGGGGCAGGGTGTGGGGAGGCAGATGCTGTTGGGGCTGCTGCTGGGGCTGGGTGGCGGAGTGGCCATGCGAGTGAGATGAATGCAAAGCCGGAGGCGGAGCCAGGCTCGAGCTTGACTCCCCACCTGCCTGACTCAAACCAATCCCCAGGTGGTTGTGGGTTCCCTGCTGTACCAAGAACTGCTCTAGGCTAGCATTAGCAGGTACTCCAGACAGGAAGTACTGGTTAGCAGCTAGCATGCAACTAAACTGTTGGTGAAGGCTCCGTGCGTCAGACTGGGCGCCAACAAGCTGGTGCCCCAGTGAGCTGACTGCACTGCTGATGGGCGGGTTATTAGAGTTGGCCACTGAGCTAGAGGGAGAAGGAGAGGAAGAGGAGGGGCCAGGCGATGCTTGTGGGACAGAAAGGCCAGGATGAAGGGGAGGGGGAGGTGGAGGGGCAGACACTAGCCCCCCTAACCCGCCTGCACTCCCGCTGCTCCCCCCAGCAAAGTGGTCAAAGCGGCTTGCGTGCAACTGCTCCTGGGCCAGGGCGGCCTCAGACGGGTGGAAGGAGCGCAGGAACTGCGGATAGCCCGAAGCGTGGCTGGAGCTGCTGCTGCTACTACTGCCACTAAGTTTGCTCGACTTCGAACGCGAGCTATGAGAAGACGAGGAAGGCTGCTGCTGAAGTGGCGGCGGTGGGGGGGCACTCATCTTGCCAAATAAGGAGGCGGAATCGGAGAACGCGTTGCTTCTGGACCCTTGGAGGGGTCCCAAGCCCAGTCCAGACAGAAGAGCTCCAGACGACTCGGCCTGCTGCTGTTGCTGCTGCTGGAGTTGATGCTGGTGAAGTTGCACTTGCTGCTGATGCTGCAGTTGACGATCTAAACCGAGGCCTTTGAACTGGTGGGCCTGGTGGCCACTTAACATTTCTATAATGTCTAAGTTATATTTTCCAAATTGGAACATTTCCCACTCACTGCCACATGGGGGTACAGGGGGCACACCTCCAACACTGGGAGCAGCAACTATGATCCCTCCGCTGCCGACGGAGGAAGAGCTTCTCCCGAAGGATGGCGTTAAACTACTACTTGCCCTGGAGCTACTTAACTCACCTCGGCTGGATTCTAGAATCCTTTCGATAACACTGCTGCTGCTGCTGCTGCTCTCACCTGAGCGCGCGTTTCGACTGCTGCTGCTACCACTTCCGCCCGATCTCCCACTGCCCCCACTCTCCATCCAAGAGGAGAGGGGACAAGTGTGGGAGGAGAATGTTTGTGATGAAACGTTTAGGGATCTCTGAGTTACAGATGGACTCCCAGGCTATTTAAAAGGAATTAACAGGAAGGTTTTCAAGAAGTTCAAAGGACGTCTGATTGTTTCCCATGCCCGTTACTGTCCATCCTTTTCCTTCGTCCAGGCCAATTTGCTCATCCCTGTTCAGCCCGGAATTTTCTGCAGTTGAAAGACAAAAAAGAAAGAAAGAAAGAAAATTCAGGGGAGGACACATCCACTATCGAGAAATAAAATAATCTTGTATAATTCATGTTCTATTGATGATTTTAAGGAAACAGTCATTGAATAATTGTATTTCTCTATGCCAGTTATAAATGTAGTGCATTATTTGCAAGTGATTCTCCATAATCGACCCGGGACTTATTTGAATGAATAAGAAATGACCTTAAACAATGTATGTTAATACAATATAACAAGCACATCTTCAGTGGTTGGAGGTGGTGCCCTACCCGGTGGAAAATCTTCCACCGGGTAGGGCACCTACTTGGTTGACAATGTCAATAAAGTTATTCTAAGCAGACGGCACACTATATGCGCCGCTATCTTTATTGTGTTCAGACATCGTTGCAATTACCTCTCTCCGTTGGAAAGGGAGACCACAGACAAAAGAAACTACGGATTGTAGCTTTAATGCATTCACATAAACTTATTATGACATTTACAACCTTCTTAACCACTTTAACCTCATATACTTTGTTGAAGGAGCATCCCCTGTGGCCATGGTCCTTTTCCTCCCCTACACCAAATCTCTTTGCCAAAAATAGCCGATCTACAAGCTCACGAGTCAAACTGTGATATATTGTGAGTTTGTAGATCTGCTATTTTAGCCAAATGGCCTCGCTCCTATTTTTGCAAGATGCTCACCTATTATCAGAATAAGGTCATTAGGGTTCAATAGGCTCTATGCACAGCAGCCATATTGGAAAGAAATCGGGCCTCTTCCATACTTCCTTCACAGGTCTTACCAATTATACGTAATTAAGGCTCTGTTCCATTTAATGTAGCTCAGTGATTCTCAAACCTTTTAATTTCAAGGACCCTCACAACTCTGATAGTGTACAAATCATTCATTCTACTATACCACCAAAATGTGGAATGCCCAACCAAAAAGTCGACCCCTACCCTCCTTCAAAACCACCATAAAAGTATGCCAATTTGTAACTGGACCTAGAAAGGTCTTGTACCTCTGTACTTTTTGCAAACTATTAATAAAGTAGTCAATCAATCAATCAAAACCCTTAATTAGTATAATCGGTAAGACCTGTGAAGGAAGTAAGGAAGAGGCCCAATTTCTTTCCAATATGACTGCTGTGTATAGAGCCTATTGGTTAAAAAGCCAGTTAGAGATGCTATAGTCTCTCGAGACAGACTGTTGGCTCACACAATTTCCGAATGCTTCCGCCTAACAATCTGTACATCGGAAGCGCTGAAAGTCCACAGAAAATAAAGTGGATACCCCGCGTCCTCTCCACTTACTACCGTTTGCAGTCACGTAAATAAGTCCTGCTGTGAAATCAAATGAGTCGAAGCCTATCTTGCTACTTAGCAGAAATGGACATTTCAAAATATATTTTACATTTTTAAATCATATTTTCGGGAACAGAAATTACAAGAAAAATTCGGGATGTTTAGAAGCAGAAGTACAGACTCTCTGTAGCATTTGAAGACTGTGGAAGAGTTGTCTGGCTCGAGAGACTAGAGATGCTATGACTCTTGCTTCCACCTGGGATTCAGTAACCAAGTACAGCTAGGTTTGCTTATCCAGGGGAGCTTGGTTGGATACATGAGAAACACAGGACCTTTTAATAACATAAGTAACCCTATAACTTAACACTTTTGTGCAATATGCTCATCTCCAGAACTAAAAACTGCCTGAGTTAAGTAAAGAATAAGCTTGAATTGCTTTTTCACCAGCTAAACTGAAAATAAAAGCCCAGGAAAATGTTCTGTGTGTAGTTGTAGTTCACTTATACTAAATCCGACTTAGATTCAATAGTTATGATAATGTCCCTAAATGTTAGGAGGGAATGTTGAGTGATCACTCTTAAATTAAAGTCTTCCTTATTCATAATTCTATTTTGTTCTTTTAGCATTTCAGCATTGAATTGAAATTAAATATTAGCAATGCTGAAATCGCTCACTTTATTTAGAACTAGCTGCAGCTACAAATGTTGGTTAATGAGTAATGAGTAACAGAATAGATTTGTTCCTTAAGAGTAATAATAATTAGCACATTGCCTCAAAATATGATCAGCATTATTATTATTTCAGCTATAATTGCAGGTTTGTACTTAGATGTGTGAGGATCTTAAGCAGTATACAATGCTATTTTAGTGGAGTGATATGAGCTAGGATTCATCTCTATTTGGTTGTAAATTTGCAAGCGTATAGTGAACCACACATCTAAACCACAGTACAGTATATGCAATTTAGATGCTAAATAATCTCTTATCAAACTTTGAAATTCTGATCAAGTCTTCTTCTGAAATCCTGATCAGGAGATTACGCCATGACACTTTGAATTGTGAAAATTGGCCATCTACAAGCTCACAAGTTGTGATGTAATGTGTTGTCAGCTTGTAGATCGATGTTTCTGAAGATTTTTAAAAAAGTCTTCACTTTTTTTCCTCACCTATAATGACATGCCCAATATAGGGACGCCAGGTGGAATGTGGTTAAAATATGACACATTCCAAGTTAACACAGTTAGAATAATCTAAACATAACAACCAGGGTTTAAAAATCTGATGGTTATGTTTTCTTATGAGCCTAGTTTTGGTATTGATAAAACATGAATAAAACATTCCCCCAATGTAGAAATCAAAGAACCAACATTCAAAAGTATGATCTCATACCAATCCTTGAAGTTGCTACACTAGAGATGAAATTGAGAGTGACTTTGTGGATTCATTACAAGTCTGTCTGACGCTTTTACTTTCAAGAGTCCATGAAGTGCTTTTCTCTCATAGGAGTCCGTACAGCCAGGAAACCATCTGGGGTCACTGTCAGTCTCTTTGTTCATGTGTTCCACTTCCTTCACTATTGAGCCTGTTCAGCAGTGTCACTTCAAAGATAACAACACAAGGGAAACTTATTCCTAGCCATGGGAAACCATGAGAGAATGTTAACAAATGCAGATGAAACTTTCCCGATTCCTGAGCCATGCGAATTATACACTTCGAGAGATAAAAAATGAACATTCCTTCATGTTCATCGCACTTTAATGTGGCAGCCGGTAAAGGGGATGATTTGAATTATTTGATGTGCTGCTGGGTATAGTTTAACCTATAATAATACATCATCATTTATCAATTAGGCTAATATCTGTTATGTATTAGTAATTAGTAGCTGTTGAGTAATTGTGGTGGAGCAAAAAGTACAATATTTGCCTCTGAGATGCAGTGAAGTAGCAAAAACATTTAAATACTAAGTACCACAACATTTTACTAAAATGCAATACTCAAGTAAATGACTGTGTTACGTTTGGGGGAAACCATATGTTAACAAATGTAGGAATGGTACATTTCAAAAGTGAGCATTCCTTATGCTTCCTTATAGCACTCTATATTCCCACAATAATCATTGCTAAAGAATGTCTGTTCATTAACAGGGGTCTCCCCAACTCTCAGCTCTTAAGTAAACAGAAAATACATTTTCAGTTTGGGATACCGATTTCATCCAGTCAGGAGCGAGGAACTCGTGGATACAGGATAAACCAGGGAAATTGGAAGTGACGACACAAACAAACAAAAGTGAGCTGACACATTTGGAATTGGAACACTATAATATTGAAGCCGATAAATAGGTTCCCTCTCCCGACTGAAATTGGCGACCCTCCTGAAAATGTATAACAATTATTATTATTATCAGAATAGAGCTTTAACCGTTTAACAAAAACATTTTGTTTGTAACCAAAGAAATATCACTTAGAGCACCTTGAGCCCGTTAAAACCAGGAAAGCATCTGTGTCATTTTAGATTTTAGCATTGGTTTTTCAAAAATAGTAGATATACAAGCTCACAGCTCACTTCGTGGCCGCGCTGCGAGCTTGTACATCTGCTATTTTTGAAGATAAAAAAAATATATACAAATTTTTAAAAAAAGTTTGAGAACTACTGATTTAGAAGGCAGAATCGGCCTCAGGTCTTAATGGGTTAGGGCTTACCAGTCACAGGCTGGTCAAGTGTTCCTATTTTTGAGGGGATGGTGCTCAAATTTAGAGTCTTGTAGTCAGCTGACACATCTTTAAAATGTCCCTGGGCCTCAGAGTGAAAATGTAGTGTTTGTATTGATAACAAGACTACACTAATGTTATTCAACTGCTTTAGAAAAAAAAAACTAGTTCTCCCTTCATTGGTTTGTCAGTGATCATAATCTGATTTCTTTGTGTAAAGGAATATAAATGCACGCATTTATATATAAGTGGAAACTGCATAGTTTAGTAAAGATCAAATCAGCTGAACAGCTAATTTAACATTAACCCAACATAATCAGATATCAAATCATTAAATGAAGTGGTTTAAAAAAATGTAAGTCTCAATCAATAGGTTTAACTGAAAAACAGAACAACAGGTCAGGGGTCGATTCATTTTCAAAGTATACTGAAATCATTCAATGTAGGAAGTGAATGTACACATTTTAACCATTTGAAATATATTCATTTATATGATTCTCAATAATAAGTTATCGTAACAATTGGTTTAACTTTAAAGTAGGCCTACTGAATTAGCCATTTAAAAAAAAAAGCGAATTGACCTCTGCCCCGATCATCACTTTCTACATCTACATTCCTCACCTTTTTTTAATATAGTTTTCCCTTAATCCAAGAAAATGGAACTACATGAGAGTGTGCTCCTCCGACCGATGAGGGAGATGATGATAATGTATGGCATATTTCACTGCCTCTCATTTTAATGCAAATTAGCAGCCCTGTTAGGAAGGAGGAGGGGGGGAAAAGACACATTGTGTGGATCAACATTAATTTGTTCCATGCTCATCTCTCACTGTAAACATTAGCGGTTCAACCACAAGCAATAACGTTACGTATACACTTGCGGCGGCAGCACACTGTAACAGTATTGGCTCGATTCAAATGTTTGCAAAAAAATAAATAAATAAAAAACAACATCTAGGACGTGCTTGCATGCAAAACTTCACGGTTCTTCTCGGCATCTTTATATTATATTTTATTTTATTTTTGTTTTGCCATTTCATCGCATGCAAAGACGAAGTCACACGCACGCAGTCAAGAAAATAAAAAAAAGCCCACCACATACATCATAAGCTAAAAACGTTAGCTCAGCGTTCGCAATCACATTCGCAATCAGATCACAACATCAAAACGCATGCATGTCGTACTTAACGCTCCAGCTCTATATGTGCGTAATAATAACGCAACAATCGGAGGGGGTTGTGTTCTTAAATGTTTACCTACTATACGCATCTTCCAGTCAAGACCCGCAGGCAGGCAGGCAAGGCGGACTAGGGGGATGTAGGCCTGGCACAGCACGGCACGCCTTCTATATCTATCTACAAACCACCATCCAGCAGGGCAGCCAGTAGCTTTAGTGATCCGCTTCCATTTCTGCTGCCTGGCCGTTGGCTGATCGCAGCCATTTTCACTGCTGGTGGAGGAACAGAACGGAACGCTGTAGCTTTCTCCCCCTCCTCCTCCTTCTCCTCGAACCCGTCCGCGTTCTGCTGCTTTCTGACGCCGTCCAGAGAGCGTCTCCTCCTCGCCATCCAAACTACGTTATTAACATAACATCCTCACACTGACCCGCTCGCTAATGATCGCGGTCCAGTTTTTTTCTTCCTTTTTTTTGTTGGTTCCCTGATAATAATATTTTGGGGGGTAAAAGTGAGTGACGTGTTGCTGACTTATAAACGTTGGTCCTTTCCGGGGGCCCGGGGTTGTAATATTTCCGGGTAGCAGCGGGCAGGCTGGCTGCTCGCTACGGGTGGTTGTGGTTGGTTGGTTGGTTGGTTGGTTGAAGATCCAAATTACTTTGGGATCCACAGCCACTGGAGATCAAAACATCTGATAGGAATCGACCGTTGGCATTATTTGATCCTCAAAGGAGGGATCCACACAATATTATAGGCCTACTCTTGTGTCAATTAAACTCTGTTTACAAATGTAATCAAATGGACCCGCAAGAGGGGTCCATATGATTACATTTCTTCACCCTCAGAGTTAGTAGTGGAAAGTAACCAAGTACATTTACTTACTTAGGTTAGGTAAATGGTGTACTGGTGTAGGCTAGCCCTGGTCCAGAGCGTTAGTGTGTTATCTCTAACGCCCTGCCAGGCGCGCTGCTCTGCTCATAGACCGAAAATTCCACTGCCGTGCGAGGTCTCCGTCTTTAGTAAAAAATAAACAAAACAATTTTGCTACTCACCGAAACAAATGCAGTTTTGTGTTGTTGAAAGTCTATTCTCCAGGGTGGGAAGCCTGTCAGCACCCCACCTTCTCTGTATAATACACTTTTTGGGCAGAAAATAAAATATGTCTGCCAGACGGAAATTATTTTAATTACTCACCTGCGCCCTCTACAGATCTGGTCAATATAAATGACCATTGACCAGATCTGTAGAGGGCGCAGTGGAGTAAATACATAATTTTCCATCTGGCGGACATATTTTATTTTCTGCCCAAAACGTGTATTATACAGAGAAGGTGGGGTCCGAAGAGCCTCCCCACCCTGGAGAATAGACTTTCAACAACACACAATAGTCTTTGTTTTGATGAGTAGCGAAATAGTTGTTGTTTATTTTTTTTTACTAAAGACGGAGACCTCGCACGGCAGTGGAATTTTCGGTCTATGAGCAAAGCATTGCGCCTGGCAGGGCGTTAGAGAGAACTCACTAACGCTCTGGACCAGGGCTAGGCGTAGGCCTATAAATGTAACCATTTTGGGTACATATTTTGTACAACCTCAGAGTCAGTGGTGGAAAGTAGGCTAACAGCCTACATCTACTCAAGTAGCCTATTGTAATAAGATTTTTATTAAAGGTAGCCTACTTTTACTTTACTTGTGTAGTGTTTCAAATTTTCAGTACTTTATACTTGGGCTACAAAATAAAATCGCAGAGGGATGATAATTTGTCAGCTTGAACTTGATTCCTTAAAACAGCTTTAAACAGACTTCTAAGCACTTGCTTCAATTAGAGTGTACACATATACATTGTACATGTAGTATATATGCCCAGAGGTATAGGCTACTGTACAAATGGACAGGATGTTAATGTTTGCTACACTTGTTGCATGTCTACAAGCCTGTCTTCTCCAATGTATAGAAAATATATTAAAACTCACCAAGGTTGCTTTTACAGTGGCAGAAAAAGTACTTAAGTAAAAAAAGTACAATATTTCCTTTTGGGATGTAGTGGAGTAGAAAAATTGAAAGTAAAGAAAAAGTTATACTTATAGTACTTATAAATGCAATACTTTGTAAATGTATTTAGTTACTTTCCACCACCGCCTCTTCTGCCTCATGGCTGAGTTTGTTTCAGTGTGTTGTGTCGTAGCCGACAGAAAACATGTCCTTGAGATGTTATAAACAGGAAAATTAAAATGGCAAAGGCTATTACAATCACATTTATCCCAGGCTAACATGGCATCAGATATGGGTATCTGCAGATATGGGCAATTAAGCAGATGAGATAACATGTTATTGAATGAATATATTATTTAGTAGTGCCCCAGCAATATGTGTTCGTATCATACTCATTGAAAACAGTGTTGGCCTTAGAAGTCTGTTTATTGCTGTTCATTAAGTGGGAAAGGACTCATGTTCAAATTGACAAATTATCATCCCTCTGCAATTGTATATTTTCAGATGCATATTACCTCTGTATTTAGGCTACTGCTAGGCTTTAGGTCCAAAATGTAAGTCATGTATTAAACACTTGAACCCAAAGCATCCCTAATCTGGGGGTACCATTTGCCAAAAATAGAGGTTTGGTGTAATACAGAGCCAAAGGTCAAGTTGTGTCTGAACATGCACATTACCATGAATCCAACACTGATGGATGAAGCTTATGAAGCTATCTATGAAATCTATGAAAAAGTTTAATCTGCCACACAAATTTTTACAATATGTAGTGGTGGTCCCTGCTTCATCTCTCTCTCAGCTAACGGCTCCTTGACCTGAAAAACAAAGTTTTTTATTAATCAATTTGATTATTTAACATATATAATATCAATTATATATAGTAAATACATTGATAAATCTACAGTATGGCAAACTTTAACTTTGTATATATTTTTTTATTTCTATTTTTTGGTCCCATGTAGGCCGAATAATATAAAAGTATCATATTTTTACAAAAAGTGCAGTGTTTGGCATGAGGGCAGAGGGGCTATTTTCCCCTCCTGGTGGAGAAAGGGCCAAACTACAATCAGCAGCAAAGGGACTACCAACACCTACACACTTAAAACAATCCTGTCCTCTTCCTATACAATGTACTTATATCTTTGTTTAAAATCATGATGTTTTTAAAGTAAGCCTCCATTTCACTCACCACTACTGGTGTCATGTACTTTAATGCTTTACCTCTAGCAATGTTACAGAGAAACAAAGACCATAAGGTTTGGAAGATGAATGTCTAGAAACTACATTGAATGAGAGAATGTACCCATATTCATGAATTTGGTTCAAATGCACACTTCAATTCTCCTGCTACCTGAAGAGAAGAACTGCAGAACTGCAGAACTGCAGGGGCAGTGAGTCATTATGGCATTTTAATGGTTAGTGAGGTTGTCACATAATCAAAGTGTCATAAGTTTGAGGTCTGCAATCGCCAGTGGACCAGAAAGGACCACTGTCATTTATCAAGATCAACACCCCTACTTGCTCACTCATTACATGTTACTCTGAGAGAAAAGAGCAACTTATTTAAAAGGCTTAAATGGGACCCAGTAACCTAAACCAGGTTCCCAAATGTTTACATGCCAAGGATCACCAAATAGCCAAAGGCTCTGGCTGCCACCCACCTATTGTCAAATGGCTTAAACAAAAGTGTCACTCTCGCATTGTCATAGAGTGAGCTTGTAGATTGGCTTTTTTTTTTTTATCCTGAAAGTTATTTTTACATTTTTGAAACTTTTTGACCATAATGACATGCGTATAATGACAAGAACAGTGAGTTACTGTCCTCCATGTGAGCAATTTCATAATCTATAACAAATGACAAGTATATCATTTTTTTCCCCCTACCAACTTTATTATACAAATTCTGTGTAACTCACCATTGTATCCAAGGGGATCAAATGCATTTAACAATAACAAAAAGATTACTTTCAAAATTATAGTCATGAAAATAGATCCATGGGTTTCATCGCTGGACACAGTCCTGACCCTATCCATACAAAATACACTCTCAACGAGTTCCTCTTTCCATTGTCCACCATCCACCCTCCACATTTCATAACAGAAATGAAAGAACACACACCATATTCAGACATTTCCTTCTGAAAAATATCAAAAGTTTGAGCTCCCTTACATGTTTCAGTTCTCAATCCTTAGAAAGAAATGTCCCGGCTTTTGCCACAAAATAGGTTATGACAATAGAAAGACAACAAAATGTTATGAGCTTCGCACTATACAACTCATTAAATACTAACACAGAATTTGCTTGAACTTTCAAATTAATGTCGTAGAGAGCACTCATTAAAATATTCTGATTGTACTAGCTATACAAAATACAATACTCGCACAAATTAGGTTAACATTTATAAAATTGTGTTGACTTTTTTTTCTTCGATGGATATGGCTTGTGAGATATTACAGACTTTGCTACAGACCTTTAGTGGCTTTATCTTATTTTTAAAAAATCTACAACTACAGTATGTCCTCTCTATTTCCCTGAAAAAGACACGGTTGTGGCTAATTTATACTTTATAGCATGATCATGTCGCTCGAGGAAAATAACTGGTTTTCAACCCGAAAAACGGGATGCGTTTTCATCAGGCGACACGACAAGTACGATTTTAGACTCTGGTCAAAACATTCAGGGCGCCGTTAACCACTTGAACCCTAACGTCCCTATTCTTGGGGGAACATTCACAGAAAATAGCTGTGAGCTCACACAACCACACGTGGCTATTTTCGGCAAAGACTTTTGGTGTAGAGGGGGGGGGAAAGAGCGGAGCAAGTACAGAGCTGACCCCTGGACGACTAACTACAGTATAGAGGGTTTAAGTGGTTAAACACCCTCTCCCTAATTCTACCAACCTGGGTAATAAACATTCATCCCATCACACATTTGATATGGCATCATGGGTTTGAACCCAGAGGTTACTGTGATAACAGAGACAACACATGTCTCCCATCTAGTGGCATTGATCAAGTGTGGCCCTTTCTTTGCTGTCTATTGTACACTCATACATTGGAAAAGGCTGCAACTATGCTTTCATTTTATACTTCTATAAGGATTTTTCTTATTTTTTCTTGTACTAGTGGAGACTTAAGCAATCATTTTAAGATTCAAAAAGTTATAAGGCCAATGTCTAGGCACTATAACGTACAGCTGGATATTGTTCATTTACAATCAATGACCATAAATCCAGGCATATTGTCAATGCCTCTCAGTGAAATGGAGCCAGCATGCATCAACATTTACCAACATTTCTTTTGAAAGTCGTATTTTATGACATGATGAAAATAAATAAAAAATAAAACAAACAAACAAACAAACAAACAAACAAAACACTAGTCATGAGGAATGCTAGTTATCTAAAAAACAATAAACACTTAAACCGCACCAAGTAAAAGAACATCACATCATAAGATAATTGTCAATAATAACAATAATATATACAATAATGTTAATATAATAATCATTAATAAGAACACCTCCATCATATTCATAACAACTACATTTAGCACTGCATGTGTATAGGAAGATTGCCCAAATGAATTATGTTTCTTTTTTATCGACATGTCATTTCTGTACCCTCACAGCTGACCGAATAAAAACCATGCACCGTCAATGTTTTCTTCCTTTAAATCAGAGTCACTATCTCTGATTTCTTTCTGCTCACACAAAAAAATATCATCTCTCAATACAATGCATCTCACTGGTCAGTCACACTGGCAGACCTCGCTGCCCACAGAATGTAAACCGTGAGGACACGATACAAATATAGCTTTGTATCTGGTGCAAATATATTGTATCTGGGGATATACGGTAGTTTTGTGCAAAATTTTGTCTCAAGAGTCTCTTTAAACTGTGCTTAAAACTGCGCTTGTGTTGCTTTTGTCTCGTTACACACTAATACGCAATACATCATGACAATATCAACACAAAATCAAGAGAAAGAGATACCATTTTTCATATGGACCACAGATAGCACATACTATATAGGATAGCCCTTAGTATTGAGAAGCATTATTATTGAAGGTGGTATATATATATATTTTTTGTACTTATAATGGCTGAAGTGCGCTATGATACAGCAAGGACATCGGTTTGGGGACAGAAAGGGCATCCTGACCATCCCAGTCTCTTGTGGCACATTGAGCCATCTTGGAGAAGGCGTTATCCTTGACCCACTCCCCTGTCCAACTCTACTGACTCAATCCATTCAACTGTACAGTAATGTGCGTCACCTGGCGAGATTAATACGGTAATATGGTGATTGTCAGACCACCTTCCTCTGTGGTATCTTTGTTGTATCTCCGTAAAATGGCTTTTTAAGGACAGTTGTGTAAGTGCAACCTCTACATCGTGATCTATTCAATAAATTGTGCTCTGTCAGCTAATCCCTCTGTTTCCCTGTACCACCTACGTGAAAACAAGTTACCGGCAAACTAAATAGAAAACATCTGTGCTATTCAATTTCTTGATTAATGTGTATATTTCCACGTCAAGAGGGTTTCATGGTAAATAACACAACTCATGGCTCTGTATTATTTGGCAACCACCTTATTTTTGCAATAAGGTCCTGATCTTGAGTTGAGAACGTTAGAAAACCGTTGCCCCTGGTGTAACCTAATTATCAACGTACACTCTTCAAATGTAACAGTGAGCAGTATCTCTGAGCGTTTACTTAATCCTGGGTCGAGTAGATTCTAAGGACACATGGAACGCTATAGGCAACCCAGGCAGCTGATTGGTTATTTGGGTTCATGGACAGACACTGGGGGGGCTTCTCAGACTGCCGTGTCCCAGTAGGTTGGAGTGTGAGATCTGAGCGGCACCCGCCACCTCGACAACTTGTTGGCACAGGAAGTAACAGTAATCAGCAGTTCTATCTTCCCGTGCCAGGGTGAGGCGCGGCGGGCTCTCAGTCCACAGAGTATAGAGTCCGATCTGCCTGACTCCTCGCCGCAGCCAGTTCAGTCATTTCCCATGTCTCTCCAGGGCTCTATTCCCCGGGTTTTGGAAATGGTTGACAGTGAGGTTTCAGCGAGTCAGAAAATGCAGTACTTAGCAGGCGTTAATGAAATGCTTTGATAATATTCCACATGAGGTCCTCTTCACAGACTGTTCCCTGTCCTCGCTTTTCTGATATCTTCTGGTTCCCTGTCTAATATGGCTCCTGAGTTCTTTTTTTAAAAGACATATAAAAAAGACCACAGTCACAAGCAACACTTTTTTGATGGTCTTATTTCACCCCTTCTATTGTTTCTACAAGGTATATAATGCTATGGCACCAATGTGTATGGCGATATCGCAAATTCTGTTACGAAATATGGCTAATGTAGGCAATCACATACTATATTACAAAAATGGAACATATAGTCCCTGCCTTGAACTTTAAGCTTATGAATAATCTTATTTAATTACCCGAGAATACTAGTTGTTGGTATAGGTCTTCTCTAGCAAAACTACATACCTTAAGCCCACTGACACACTGAAATTGAAGTTGCCCTACTTAACTACCTCACTAAAGGGTGTGATTGTAATATTATGTACTGTAATAGTAAATGTAGAAGGGTGGCCTGTTCCTAAAATGGTAAATAAGGGGCAAACTCTTACATGAGGCACAAACCCCTCACACCGTCACCTCATTCTTACTCCCTGTCCTGATACCCTGGCTGCCACTCCCGCTTCCTGTCGACCCTCCATTGCCCCCTCCGGGTATAAAATGCAACTGCTCAATAGTGTTCTGCCTCTTGGACGCGAACGCCATCCTCCTAGCGCTGTGGCCCCCTATCGTCCCAGTTCCCATGACCACCCCGGCGCCTCCGCCTCCGCCTCCGCTGCCGCCGCCGCCGCCGCCGCCGCCGCCGCCGCCTCCGCCTCCACCTCCATTTCCCGGCATCTCCCCCGCCCAGCCCATGCCACCGCCCATGCCACCGCCCATGCCACCGCCCATGTGCCCCGTCATGGCGGCGCTCCGGTCTTGCTCCCTGCCAGAGGTGGGGTGAGAGTTCATCTTGATCATGTGGTGGCGGTCGAGAGC
Source organism: Gymnoscopelus braueri (assembly GCF_963280865.1). NCBI lineage: Eukaryota > Metazoa > Chordata > Actinopteri > Myctophiformes > Myctophidae > Gymnoscopelus > Gymnoscopelus braueri. Next base: position 15,912,809 of record NC_137605.1, read on the forward strand.
GGGCGTGGCGCAGACGTTCTGCTGCGACTGGGCCTTCTGGCGGGGCAGGGTGGGCACCATCGCACCTCCGCCGGGAGGAAGGGCGTAAGGGTCGACCATGGGGTGACTCATCCCCCCCATCCTCTCCTCCAGGTGGTCGGGGGACATGAGCTGCCTCTCCTGCTGGTCTCTTTTGCGCGTGAGCGTCTGCGTGTTGGAGTTCTTATTGGAGGAGGCGGTGGCGGCGGCCATCGCTTTGTAGTACTGGTGCTGCTGGTTCTTTGAGAGCCGGGACAGGGTGCCGGTGTTCCCCGGAACGTCGCCCATGTTCAGCATCTGATCTTGAGATCTGATCATCTGATCTTGAGGTTTCACCTTCCTGGCGGGCTTGGACAGGGTGTCATAGTTGGGGTTGTACTGCGTCTCCGGGGGCTCCAGCGGGTACGGGTTCGGGGTGGGCGAGATGGGAGGCATGGAGGGAGGGGGTATCCAGGGCCGGACGGCGTGCCTGGGCAGGGTTCCTCTCCCGCCGAGGGTGTAGTCCCCGCCCCAGTGGAGGTGGTGCTGGGAGGACTGCAGGGCCGGCTGGGCCGTGTGGGGCCGGCGCTTTGTGGTGCAGTAGCCAGACGAATACTCGTCGAGACCCTTCTCTGCAAGGCAAAGAAAACATGTGTTTTCTTATTCAACCATTTGACCAGGTGGTTTGACTAATAAGATTAAAAGTCTTTTTCAGTTGAGACCTGGCATAGAAATCTGAAGGAATAATGTGAAAATATAGAGAGCTTAGCTATACAAATACTTCATGTTGTTCTGTAGAGTACCATTTTACTAGCACGTGATGTGTAACACATTGTGCACTATACGTTGTTGAGGTAATGCTGAGTTTTGCAGGAAAGAGGACTTGTGTTGTACAGTAATAAGACTTGTGTTGTAAACTAATAAGACTTGTGTTGTAATAAGACTTGTGTTGTAATAAGACTTGTGTTGTAATAAGACTTGTGTTGTACAGTAATAAGACTTGTGTTGTATAGTAATAAGACTTGTGTTGTATAGTAATAAGACTTGCGTTGTACAGTAATAAGATTTGTGTTGTAGAGTAATAAGACTTGTGTTGTACAGTAATAAGACTTGTGTTGTAATAAGACTTGTGTTGTAATAAGACTTGTGTTGTAATAAGACTTGTGTTGTACAGTAATAAGACTTCTCAGATGAGGGTGCAAGGATGTTGTCAAGTACCTTCTAAGCCAAAACAAAATGTATTCTGCAGAACAAAGGAATGGTCACCCTGTATATACAATACATATAATAGTGTTGTTTCTGACCCAGTCGCTTGAGCGAGGAGTATCTGTTGAGCTCAGGCTTGATGACGCTGTCATAGGAAGGAGGAAGCTGGGCCAGGTTGTGCAGAGAGTGGTGGAACGCAGGCTGGGATTTGGTGTTGTTGTGCTTGCTGGAGAGCAAGGTTCCTCCGCCCACCATCTGGGCATTGTTCATCCGAGGGGTACGTTCTGCACACACCAAAACATTACATATGACACCATCCTCTTACCATTTAACCACTTAAGACCTGGAACGAGCTTGTAGATCTGCTATTTTTGAAAAATCATGAAAATATAAATCTTTGAATATATATTCTTTTAAAGTGAACATTTTTAACTCAAATCTTTGCTTCTGGGGGTCCCTGGAACAAAATATTTTGAGATGGGGTTGGCGGCCAAATGCATATCATTTTGGGGGTCCTTGACATGAAAAAGATTGAGCACCACTGATATAGAAACATACGTTTTTCAGAAAACTGTTGGGATTTAGGAGACATGTAGAATCGGCTTCAGGTCTTAATGGATTAACCACTTAAGCCCTATATACTTAGTTGACCGGAGTCCCCCAGGGCTCTATTATAGTCTCCCCTCTTATTTTCGCTTTACTAAATAAATGTATATTCGGTGAAAATAGCAGATCTACAAGCTCACGACACTTCGCACTGCATGAACCAGAATAGGTTCATGTGGTTATTGGAACACTCAAATTTATATTTTAGACCACTCCAAATACAAACCTAGTTCTTTGGAAATCTACATCCTAAATCAGGGGTGGGGCAACCTTTTCAGGCACACGATCACTAAGCTATTTTCCCAGGCTGGCGCGATCACGCAGTGCCAGATAATGAAAACCACCACTGCTTTTATCACTCATTATAAGCTGTTAATTAGAATAGTACAAGCATAGAATATTTCAAAAAATATTATAATAAAACTTAACAAAGAATGGGCCAATCATTTAATATGAATAATGAGGGTAAGTTAAATTCTGACTATCTGGGAAGAAAAGTTTTATGCACATCAAACAATAATGGTTAATAATGCTTGTCTTTGATCAACTCAGTTGATCAAACAGCTCAATAGCCCAGTCTGATCTAGCCTGGAAACCAGATTAAGTCTGAATGATCACCTGGTAGATCAAAGAGAGGTGATTGCCCACCCCTGTCCTAAATCATTCCATGATATTTACATTCACATTTAGACACATTGCTGATGATGTTCTTATTCAAGCGTGACTCAAATAAGCTGCAAGTCTTCCATCACATACAAGCAACCAGGAGTAAGGTAATTTCGCCAAATGGGAGCAGGAAGCTTAATTATATTCAGTGAGATTGCCTCTTTTGTATAGACACTTGTTATGCAGATCAGCTATGTATTCAGATGTGAGGACACGCAGTACACCGACTTTTACTTGTTTTTCTAGAGTACCAGTCAGTCTGACGATAATCAGAGTCATTGTTGAGATGAATAAGCATGAAACTAAACTAAATGAGGTGAACCAAGCGCAGCGATTAACACCGTGAATGCCACCAGCTGACTTACCGATAGTGGCCGTGTGCTTGGGACTGGAGCCGGAGTGGATGAAATTGTGCTGCAGATTCCCCACTGCAAGTCAAATAACATATGGTAATGAGAGGTGGATCAGCGGCTCATGCTCACACAATAGATGTTAACCAGTTTGAAGTTTACTTATTTAACATGATTATCATTTTAATCTTTACTGGAGCATCTCCACCTTTACCTCCATCTAAATACAATAATTAATATTCCAGGTCGTGCGGATCAAAGATTGTGCTTATAATTACCATGAAGCATGGTCTGTGTTCTCTTGGTTGCCAAGCCAACTGCGGTGGATAGATAGTTATTGATACCTTTGGTCTAGTTAGCTAAACAGTGATGCGTCTTATCCTATTTTAACCACTTAAACCCCTTGTACTTTGTTGATTGGTGTCCCCCAGGTGTCATTATTAAGACCAGTAGAATATTTGAAAATGATTTTGGTCAGTCATACACATTCATGAGGAATATATTTCACAATGTATGATTGTCACAGACAAAACCTTTTTTAACCCATTTATTTTTACCTTACTTATTTTAGACAGTTCTTCAGCACACTCATTCAGACATAATAGCTGAGTGAAGAGATTTTGCTGAATTAAATATACCAAATATCCTCATTCTGAGCACAGCCCCATTCCTTTGAATAGAAACTTTAATTAAAAGGGCAGTTCATCGCCGCAAGGAACATACTCCTAATATTATTAAAGGACCATACCAGCGGTATTGCAAGTTTAGCCCATTGACTACATGTCACAGTATAATTGAATTGCTGAAAACAAGGAAGCAATTGGTTTCCATTCATTTCAGTATGGTACAAAAATCTACTTGCAGAACATATACTAACCCTAAGTGGCTTGGGAAAATTTCTGTCGCTTTAGTTTTTTTTGGCAATGTAACATTATTGTTGTGTATAAATGCAGTTTGATTTGAAAAGTCTAGCTGAAAATAGTACCTGGAGAAAAGATTGTTTAGTTAAATTTAATTCAAGCATCCATAACTCCATAATCCATAATAAGACAAATCAGCTAGAGAAGCAGAGGATTTTTAGGTGGGTATTCTGGGTAAGCAAAATAGAGAAATCAGGCATATATTCCTAGCCTGGTATCCAGCCTGCTTCGCTACGTTCGACGTACTTTTTTTTCTCTCTTCGCTCCTCAGTCTGGAAAGCACCCTATTGACTTGTTTTGCAGAACTACACTGGAACTACATATGTTACGTTAGGCAATGTCGTTGCTTATTGGATGTTGTTCAAACGAATGACGAATCACACCGATCACACTGTTTTTTTTGTCCCGCCCCGCACCACAGACCAATCAGAAGCCACGGTTCGATTCCAGCCGTATGCCATGTCCCGCCTCCCTTGGAGATAGGGTGCTTTCCAGACTGAGAAGCGAAGAGAGAAAAAAAAGTCCGCCGAACGTAGCGAAGCAGGCTGGATCCCAGGCTAATATATTCCAACAATAAAATATGTTTTGGAAACTTGTCAGCAGTAATGTAAAGTATACTGTGACTTGTAAATGATCAAAACACGTTATACCGCTGGCATACAGCTTTGTGAAATGACATGGAAAATATACAGTAGCACGGTTTGCAGCCTGATTAACGAATACTGCCAGGCATATTGAGAATTAAAGTAACCTTTTTCAACATCAATGTAATATTGGGTCCTCACTAATGCTCGCTATAGGATGGAGCCATTTCTGTCTACAAGGTGTCTCGGAGGTGGACTGTGTAAGGTTGGAAAATGTGCTCAGCCTACCGATGACATGGTGGTGGTATAGTTTATAGTTATCAAACTTTTAAAAAACATATTTAAATTTCTACAACAGTGACTTCTATTTCAGTTGGCTGACTTTCCAGGAAGAGGAATGCTGTGATTTCCTTTTAGCTTGGAATCCAATCATTTACGTAATTGGTAGGCAGGTTTCTGAACTTTCCACAGAGTAGACCATGGTACCATCATATAATGAGCATTAGTGAGGACCAATTATATATATATATATATATATATATATATATATATATATATATATATATATATATATTAAAAATATAAAAAAAAAAAAAAAAAAGTGTGAAAGTAAGGGTGAAGTAGCCTGGTAAACCCTCCCTCCGGAAATCTCATTTCTATTTGATTCCAGGAGTGAGTCTGGCCTTATCGCCCATTCTGCAATATTGGCTGTGGGCTGGAGTTGGGCGGGAGTAATACCGTTGACTGACAACCCCTTCAGCCAATGATAATTTTTCCCCTTCAGCCAATCAGCAGTTCACCAGTCTAATGTGACGCAATGGGACTTTTGAGACGGCGAATGCCCAAAATGGGTTGCCTTATTCGGATACATGGGTGTCACTGCCTGCCCCTACCGGTTCTCTAAAAAAAAAAATTTAAATAGGCTTTGTCATGATTAATTGACCACATGTATGAAGTTAAACAACTAAATTCTATCCAAACGATATCTTATAAGTAAATTCCGTGCCTCAAAATAGAAGTTAGAGAGCTTTTAGAAGTAAAAAAATAGCGGAGATTATAGCGCACAAGAAAAAGATGGCTGCCGTTCGTGTTTTGGGCTCACTCGAACTCGCCACCTGATTGGCCAACGTAAGCTGTCAATCACAGAACAATGAGCGACGACGCTGATAGGCTCGGCCGTTTGGCACAGGTTTGGCATACACAGCCAATATTGCAGAATGGGCGATAAGGCCAGACTCACTCCTGGAATCAAATAGAAATGAGATTTCCGGAGGGAGGGTTTACCAGGCTAAGGGTGAAGTGTTCCTTAAAGATTGCTGAAGATTATTTTCAGAATCCAAAACAAAACAAAGCATTACCACCACACTACATTACCACCTACATTACAAGCACCACTATACATTACCACCACACCTCATTACCGGGAAAAAATAACTCCTCTTTGAGAATCAGTGAAGAATCAGTGACTACACTGAAAATCTGAGACTACATACATTGTAGACATGCTCCTTTAACCACTTGAACTTGATCCATAGTAGGAACATCAGCCAACAATAGCTGATCTACAAGCTCACAACACGTCGCATCTCAACGAGTTGTGAGCTTGTAGGTCAGCTATATTTTTAGAGATTCCGTGTAGATGGAAAAAAGCGTTCCGAGTAGCCTACAGAGCCAAATCAGGTCCAGTTTATTAAGTCTAGATGGTTTTTAAGTTGTCAGTGCAGCTCTGTAAGCCCTAGAGACTCTTACATCTGTTGTCCTTGCTGGGCAGGCCCGGGGCGTACTGGTTTTTGGGAGGTCTGCCGAGCGTCCCGTGTCCGTCTCCGACGGTCAGCGCCACACTGTTATTTCTCTCATCTTGCTGGACTGGACTGGACTGATGACGCAACATGTCCACCAGAGCTCTGAGCACATACAACACATAAACCACACAAGACAACAGTGGGTTAATCATTCTATACCAGCTGCTATTCATATTTGCACAAGAAGTCATGTACTGTTTCATTTTATTTAATTTCTAGTTTGAACATGCAACTTATAGTCTATTTGGCATTGTGTCTTGTTGTCATCTGACTTCATTTCTTTTTCTATTCTCTACCCTTGTGATGCTTTTCTTGAAACTGCAAAATGTTGGGAGCTTGTACAGAAGAAATATGTCACCCAATCTTTATAATCTGTAAATACTTGGGATGTGACAATAAAGTTGAAGTGGAATCTGAAGTTGATTTATGATGTGAAAACTCACACCTATTCAATCAATGTAAAGTTATGGTTCCACGCCACGTGGGTCCGGACCGTGATTATGGCAAACCGCAAACAGGTGCGCTTTGGAAAGGGTTTAGTTTCAGGACAAGAGTTCTAAGTTCATTTCCTTTGCAGGCATCACAGTGGAAAGAAATAAGGCGGTGAACTTAAAGAAGGTTCAAGGCAGCTCTGTTCAGTTCAAGTAGAACATCTTTTATTCCATAATAAAGCAAGGAAGTTTAAAAAACGCAGGTGAACAACGCGTTTCGGCCAGAGGCCTTCATCAGGGTCCACTAGTAATGACAGTGTCACACGTCATTAAAATAGTGCCCACAATCATCTTCACGTGACATCACCATCTATAACCATCAGAACAGAATGCACCTTAATGCGTGCGTGAATACACATTACATACCACAATAGAAAACTGCACAATAGGAAATAGAGAAAAAAAAGGGGGAAAAAAGGAACCACATTACATATAGGATCAAGAGATGTTATTAGAGAAATGGGGAGAAGTCAATGTCAATCATTAAGACCAGAGAATATTGTCGCTTAAAACGTGATTATCCAAAATGTTTCTCTTTGGAGTAGCTGTTTGAGACTGTTCTTACAGACCTGGGAATGACCTCAATAACCATGATTTTTAAATTGTTTGGATTTGTTTGTCCAGCTGCCTTGTAGTGTTCTGCCACATGGGGTAGTTGGGATTCCCAATCCGGACACACAAATCCAAACAATTTAGGCAGCTGGACACGCATATCCAAACAATTAAAAAATCATGGTCATTCCCAGGTCTGTAAGAGGGGGGGGTGACAGTCTCAAACAGCTACTCCAAAGAGAAACATTTGGGATAATCACGCTTAAAGCAACAACATTCTCTGGTCTTAATGATGACATTGACTTCTCCCCATTTCTCTAATAACAGGCTACTCAGCCAGTATGTTGTCTTGTTTATTGATGCTATTTTGATCTGTCGAATCTGTACTGGACTGCGGGTTACCAGGCCTGCTTGGAATAAAGTGGAGAAGACGTCCAGACAGGTCGGATCAGCATTCGATTTATTCAGTAACAAGTACAAATAAAACAGCATGAGAACCAGGGAGCCCGTGCATGTAATATTCATTAAATATAAGCATCTTGGGGTCTAATATACGACAGATCCTATATGTACTGTGGTTCCTATTTTTAAATTTTTCCCATGTGGGCTCTGTATTCCAACCTGATGTATTTTGTCTACTTCCTATTGTGTCGTTTTCTATTGTGGTATGTAATGTGTATTCACATACACATTAAGGTGCATTCTGTTCTGATGGTTAAGTGGTGATGTCACATGAAGATGAGTGTGGGCGCTATTTAATGACGTGTGACACTGTCATTACTAGTGGACCCTGATGAAGTCACCTGCGTTTTTTAAACTGCCTTGCTTTATTATGGAATAAAAGATTTTCTACTTAAACTAAACAGAGCTGCCTTGGACCTTCTTTAAGTTCACCGCCTTAATCTTTTTCCACTGTGATGCCTACAAAGGAAATTAACTTAGAACTCTTGTCCTGAAACTAAACCCTTTCCAAAGCGCACCTGTTTGCGGTTTGCCATAATCACGGTCCGGACCCACGTGGCGCTTCCTCATCTATTATCCTAACAACGTTATTTATTTGGACCTTGGCGTTAATTCATGATTCCATGTTAGCAACACAGGGCATTGCCACTTTTTTAGGTTATTGTTCAAATAATAAACAAATAAGTACAGTTTTAGCATAGCGTTCGATGTTTAACCCATTTTGGGCGGGAACCCCTTTTTGTAACTCCTTTCAAGACGGGAACCCCTTTTGGGGTTCCTGTTGCTATGTACAGTATATAGCAACATACATTTGTTGTAATTTTTTAATACGTATTTGATTTTTGTTTTTCAGAAAACTTAAATGTCTAAATGTGTTGGTGCAAATTCTTTCCTTCCAGGTGACGCTGTCTAATAAAAGGAGACAGAGACTGTTCAAGGCCAAGGAAGAACAAATATCCACAAGATAGGGCTGAGTTTCTGGAGAAAAATATATCAAGGCAATGTGATTTTAGTAATGAAGTAATAAAGCAATAAAGCAGATCAATAAAAAAAAGGAAAAAACATTTTTATGAAAAAAGGTTCATACTCATTTGCAGAAGGGCTAGACTATGCAGAGAGAAGTAATTTCCCCTGGGGGATCACTGCCATTTTTTTTCTTACATGTTTTAGTGATTCTCAACCTTTTTAATTTCAAGGGTGCCCAGTTTGATATGCATTTAGAACCCAATCAGTAAAATCATCAGTGTTAATTTAACTCTGAGAGGGTAGAAACGGAAGGGTCCATTTGCTTCCATTTGTACAGTCTCAGAGTTACTGACTTGTAAGGGTCTGTTTCTGGTTCCTAACTATCAATCATTTAGCTGGCCCCCAAGGACCCCTGGGGGGCCCTGGACCCCACAATGGACATTTCTTATGTGCAGTGTGGATCAAGTTCATTTAAAAAAAAATGAATATGTTGTTCTTGCAGTGATCTGTCCCTTTAAAGTAGCGTCTTCTTGTACTCCATTCATTGATTTATTTAACAGCGCTGCAAACTGTGAATTAATTTACAGCACATAAATTGTGATGAATAAGTTGGTAACATAATACTTGAACACTGAAAATGTTACTCAATCAGAGAAACTGCCTCTTTTTTATGTTGTTTTAAAGTGTTTTATGAAAAATGAAATGCCATAGAATTTAAGCGTTCAACTTGTATGGTAAGTTAACGATTTTGCTTTGTTCTACGTATGACTGTTGAAAAACACTGTTTCTGAGCTAGACTGCCATTAATGATAATACGATGAAATCTTGCAGTATGTAATTCAAATCAATTAAATAATATTCAACATGAAGAGCAGAGATCCAACGCCCTCCCCCCTGAGCAAGCATTTGGAGACACCGGCAAGGGAGAGAGAGAGAGAGAGGAGAGAGAGAGAGAGAGAGAGAGAGAGAGAGAGAGAGAGAGAGAGAGGGGATGGAGAAATCGGCTCTGTACGTAACTGTACTGTAATCCCAGCAGAAACACACATAACACCTAGACACCTATATATATATATATGTATATATATATATGTGTCTATATATAAATATATTTATATCTATATATCTACTTATATCTACTTATATCTACCTGAGATATATATATATATATATATATATATATATATATATATATATATATATATATATATATATATATATATATATATATATATATATATATATATATATATATATATACACACACACACACATTCTATCTATCAAAAGGTTATTGAAGTATCTATCAAATCTATCAAAATAATATTTATTTGTTTGCTTATAAGTTAAATGTTCCCAGAAACCTTAATGAAATTGATAGAATATTTTGCAGTTTTGGACAAAATATCAGTCAAAACATCGGCCACCTGGGTGGCCGAGGAATCGGCATCGGACCCAAAAATCTGGCAACAGTATAGGGCCCAAAATGTGAAAACATCCCTCCTAATTAAAGCCCTAAACCAATTTACACTTTTATTGTCACTAGAGTGATACAGGACACAGGCATATGAGCTATAACATCAACTATTAAAATAAATGATGTTCCACTTGATGACTAATAGTATTATTTTAAGCTCAGACTGAGCAATGTGGCCCAAATACCTGAGTCCTTCAAGCCTCATTTTGAGTGTTCATAAATAGGAGCAATTAACAGCTATATGAGGGAGAGAAGGAGTAGAATACATTTTCCGACATTTAGCCCCTCTTCAGCGCCAATGTGTCACATCACCAGTTCAGTGGGTGAAATTGTTTGTTTTTGTTTAGTTGTTTTGCTCTCGACAAATTGCAGTTACATTTTAAATAAACAAATATACAACAAATACAACATTCATTCTGTTGCGCAAACATTTATTTGCTCAAAAATCTGTGCAAATAAATGACATCAAATAGCAGCAGGTATCAACTATGCATTAAATGTACGTGAATGGGAATGTACCTATAGTGAAAAATACATAAAGTGAGCCATGTGAACCTATTTAGCAGCCTGATGGCCTGGCTTTTGGAAACCTATAATAAAAGAAAACCTATAAATACGTCATTTTAAATACCATTGAGTGGATGGCTGAGTCCACCCCACAACTATAACGATAGCGGTGAACAATATTGTTGGAATCACTTCCATTTGATGAAAGATACATTGACAGTGACAGCCAGTCAAAATCCATCTGAATTTATAGGACATAACGTTCAACACATGTTCAGCATGGGTGAAGTGTTGCCATGTTTACATAACTTCATCATTCATTAATGTGGGTGATCATGTCATTATCATTATAATTGCCTTTATAATTATCATTCTTGGTGTGGACAGCCCCATAGTCTCTGTCAACCACATGGCTCCTCCACTCCAATACAGTCACCAGACCAGCCCAGCTGAACAGGCACCCTGACCAACCAGTAAGTAAGTAGCCTTGGAAACCAATGGCCATGTGGCCCATACGTCAGGAGCATATCTCCCGTTTCCATAGCGGGAGGCAGCTTGATGTACAAGTACACCCTGGGGGACTTACCCCCAATCCAACCCTTGATGCAGGGAGGCACTGAATACCACTTTTACAGTCTTTGGTATGTCTCTGCCGGGGTTTGAACTTCCGACCTCCCAGTCTCCCAGTCACAAGGCGGACACTGTAACCACAAGGCCACTGAGCTGGTCAGCCAGTCTTCCCTGCCTGCTTTCCACCCTCAAAACGCGGCCAATCGTGTTCGTCAGAGCACCCGGCCCAGCCAGAGGCACTGCTTCCGGGAAATCTAACCCAGGTCTCTGCGGTGGTGGGCGAGTGCTTTTACCTCTTCGCCACCCGAACTCAAACAATATTTTATTGAAGCTCCTGTGGATTTTAATTTGATGTCTATAATATTTTTTTATTGTCAATCTATTTTCTTATATCCCTTCTCCATGGAGAACCTTTTGAAATATATGTGTTTTGAATTAAGTTGACCTCTGCTGTGATCGGAAGAGCTATTCTCATAGTGAGGTGGTGGCTGGTCATTCAGTTGATTTAGCTCTCTGCAAGCGAATACATGCTCAGAGAACAAGATGTCAGCATGGTAGTGTCACTGTCAAACAGCATGTTCTGACGTTTATTTAAGCACATACAGAGAATATATACTGTATACATTTGCGGAGGTGGCCGGAAGATATGAGTCATGACTATTAGAGCTAAACAGGGATGTGAATAAGCATTCATGAAAACACATTGTTCTAGAAAGTAGATTGTACTTCAACAGTATCCTTGAGCTGACAGTATCCTGGTAAAACTGTGCACATGGCGTCACAAGCACATGCACGAGCATACATGCTCATGCAGCTCCTAGTGTGAATCAGTATAGTTCAGTGGCAGTACATATAATGGGGTTGCAGGTCAAACCTCCAATACAATACTGTAATATCAATATATACCAACCAGAACTTATTCTCAATGAGAATTCAAAATATAAATATAAAAACATTCAGGATGTAGGGTATAATACTATATACACACAGCTACATAACTGAGCCCCAAATAAGCCATAGCCTCTGTCTGTGGCCCCTCTATAGAGCATCGCAGTTCCCGCCCACTTCCTGGTTTTTCGTGGTGCCGGAAGGAAAAGCTCAATGCATTTTTCCCATTGACATTTCCAAAAATATTTATATCAATGAATTTAAGCCTAGAATCAAGCCAATAAAACATGACCATCATCATGACCATAAAACGTTTTTTTCTGTGATTTTTTTTAATTTTATATTTAATGATATGATATACTATATTTAATAAATACCCTCTGTTTTGCCGTTTTTTCACAGAATCAAACGTTTTATGGTCATGATTCACCAGGACCCTGGATGGCTTGATTCGAGGCTTAAATTAATTGATATAAATATTTTTGGAAATGTCAATGGGAAAAATGCATTGAGCTTTTCCTTCCGGCACCACGAAAAACCAGGAAGTGGGCGGGAACTGCGATGCTCTATAGTGAAATGGCAAAAAAAGAAAAGAAAAGAAAAAAGAAAACAGCCCCTCTGCTAGCTCTACTATTCAAACGTTTTCAAAAAGGTTCCTCCTCTCCTTCCCAACTGGCTGCTGTGGCCTCCCCTGGCGGCCCCCCTGGGGGCCATGGCCCCCCACTTTGAAAACAACTGACATATTAACTGTAAGTCATTAAAGATTGTCACCCACCTGGGCATGTTGAGGTCTCTGTGGTTAGCTTCTTCCTGTACCTTGTTGAACACCACCTTGATGGCTACGGCGACCGCCACCATGAACACGATCACGCCGCCGATGATGAAGCCGGTGTAGTGACTCTGCTGCTTGAAGGGGTCCACGTCCGGGTCGGACGTCTCCTCCGGCGTCACCGTGTCGGGCGGCGGCGGCTTGGCCCACTCGGGGGAGTCGTAGTTCTTGCAGATGCCCTGCACCAGGCGCCGGCTGCGGTCGGGGCAGCAGAAGCGGTAGTGACAGGTGCCGCAGCAGTAGACGAAGGTGTCCTTGGAGCAGTTGAAGGCGCTGTCGTACTGGCCCATGACGTCGTAGTAGCCCTGGCACACGTCCACCGCCGGCGGCGGGGCCACTTGGGCCGCCAACGCCTGGCCCAGAGCGTCGTCTGCGGCCGTGGCGTTCTTAGTTTTGACCTGGGCCAAGGGCCTGGGCGGCGTCTCCAGGGTCCCCCCCGCCGCCTCCTCCTCCTCTGAGAAAGTTTCGGGACGTTTCTCGGGGGATTTGGGCCTGCCCCTGAGCGCGGCCGGCCTCGCGTCGGGCGGCGGCGGGTCCCACTCGGGGGAGTCGTGGTTCTCGCAGCCGCCCTGCTCCAGGCGATGGCTGCGCTCGGGGCAGCAGAAGCGGAAGTGACAGATGCCGCAGCAGTAGACGAAGGAGTCCTTGGAGCAGTTGAAGGCGCTGGCGTATTGGCCCATGACGTCATAGTAGCCCTGACATACGTCCGCCGCCAACGCCTGGCCCAGAGCGTCATCTGCGGTCGTCGCGTTCTTAGGGAACATGTCCTGGGGCAGGGGCCTGGGCGGCGGCGTATCCGGGGTCCCCACCTCCACGGCGAAATCTTCGGGATGTTTCTGGGGGGATTTGGGCCTGCCCCTGAGCGCGGCCGGGCTGGTGCCGGCCCGCAGGGCCCGGAGAAGCAGAGGGGGGCTAGGGGGGGCAGACTGGCCGATGATCGGCCTCCCTGGGAGGTGTGAGTCCTGGGGAGGGGGCAGGGCGAGCGGAGAGGTCTCTGTGGCGGCGGTAATCTGGGCAGCGAGCAGGGCGAGTATGGAGACAGCAGCGAGGATTTGGAGATTGGTGGTGGGCGTCATCTTTACATGACTAAAAGCTCTATTTTCTGTCGTTGAGTCAACGCAGCTGCAACGCTGTATCCGCTTTTGCAGCTTAAGCCACTAAAATAGCATGTGGCATATTCAGCTGGCATGTACAGTTTACAATTTAGGCATTTAGCAGACAATTTTATCCATGTTCGCGGTCGTTTAAAAATTTCCTTATTCACTCATGTAGAAGTAATTTAATTAGTACCCTAAATTCACTCTTAAGAAAATGCTATGTGTTTCTGTTGTGCCCAAGTAAAAAGTTAATCAACAATAGAAGTTGTCGGTGTCAGTCATTGGTCAAAGAGGTATTTTATATTGTTCTTATTTCCTGTTTGAACTTCGTAACGCAGAACAATTTCATAGTTTGCCTCCAAAACCCTTTCTTTCCTACGATGCTAAAATGGACATAGAGATCTTCTTGCTTTTTAGCTGTTGACTTAATCTCTTTCCCGTTTTTTTGTTGTTGTTTTTTTTGCACACCTTGTTAGAATAACGCAACTCCTGCTGTGCTTCTGTGTGGGCTTTCAACACTAAAGGCCTACAATTACTAGAGGTAAGTATCATCAAAGGAATAGGACAATCCTATATAGCTCCTATAGGCTGTGGCACTTGAACAACAATACTCTGTCCCCGAGATCTCTGAATAAAGTAAACAATTTTGTTTCTTCTCAGCCTGGTGAAATGTTTAACTCTAACACAGGATATTGGAAATTAGGGGTAAATGCTTAGTTTAAGCTGTAGGCAATTTTTAAAAACATCAAAATCTATATAGTTCTATATTTTTGTGTTTTGATGCATTGTAAAAACTGTTATGGCACTGTGTCAAAATGGCACAAACATACATCATATGTTGTCACCAGAGGAATGGAGTTGGACCAAAAGGTGCCTTGTAAACATTGACAAGTTATTCCGAACGAGACAATGATGCATCCAAACGTTTACGCAGATACAAAAGGTACTTCCCAGGCACCTAGAGTTTTCATTGTGATAGGATTGAGAAATAACACAGGGTCTTTATGACATATACTGTGAATTAGTGATGACTAATACAGCAATGACATGAATCTTGGCCTTTAGGAGAGACCGTAAAACAAGCACAGCCTGTATCGCCGGAACAAGGAAAGTGTATCGCATATCTTATTAGAACAAGGACTTGAAGGGCACTTTGCTTCCACACGTGACGCATCTCTGCGCAGGTGAAAGTACACGATGCCTGACGCGCGGCAGAGGTTCAAAGGATATCTGTCTTGCTGAGAAATATGCAAATGTGCAAAAAGGTATTGTGTTCGAGGTTATCTGCAATAATAGACAGAGGCAGGTCTGTCTCCCACACAAATTATAATTACATGTAATTACCAAAACGTCCCTATCTGTTGCAGGGAGGGCGAGGGGGGGGGGGACGGGACGGAGGAGCTGAAAGCGCTGATGGCGCTGCTTGTTTCAGTCATGCATCCCTCTAACCTTCTGAGAGAAGTTCAGAGGAGCGGAACAATGGAATGTACAAAAGCAACAGCTCCGGCTCCTGCCTAACGCTCCAATCTTCTGCTGCCTGTCGAACGCTCTCGCTCAATTCCCTGGTTTGTCGTCTTCACATTTCCTATGGTGTGGTTCAGAAGTGGATTCCGTTGGCTGAGTGGCAGCACACCTACTGGAAGACAAATGACAGATTTTATTACAGAAGAGGCCTTCGAGAAACACTCTCCCCTTCCTTTTGCTATATTCATTAGTCCTGAAACTCCATTCGAATTCCTACCCACATCTAAGTGCATATGCACACCTTGCACAATGCAGTTGTGTTCGTGTGAGTCTCTGTTTGTGTGTGTGTGTGTGCGTGCGTGCATGCGTGCGTGCGTGCATGCGTGTGCATGCTATGGGAATTGATTGTCAGTGTGCTCTTACACCTTTTTACAAGAACAGAAGCTCCTGCAAAAAGCTGACCAGAGAAGGGGAGGGGGGGATAAATGCAGGGTAGGGATTTAAATGAGCTAAGAGATTGTGTTGAGCGAGAAGAGCCAGAGGTATAGATGCGGAGACGACCGTGAGTGGGAGGGCAATGAGTGGGTGGCAGAGAATCAAGTACATTTCTCCCAGCACTTACCCACAATGCAACAC
This sequence comes from Gymnoscopelus braueri, assembly GCF_963280865.1. Lineage (NCBI taxonomy): Eukaryota > Metazoa > Chordata > Actinopteri > Myctophiformes > Myctophidae > Gymnoscopelus > Gymnoscopelus braueri. Next base: position 15,928,876 of record NC_137605.1, read on the forward strand.
AGCACATCACACATCACACATCACACACAACACAACACAACACAACACAACGGCGGCAGTGCCAAAGCACACAGACCCACAAACACACGTTTGAACAACACATTTCAGTAAAACACTGACAGTCAGCGAGAGAAAAAGGAACAGCATTGACCTAAGATTGTACTAACACATTTACAGGTGAAATAGTTGAAGAAGGGGTAAAAATGTACTCTACTAAAAGGCAGTGTAGGTGTATGTACTGTATGTCTGCATTAGCTGTTTCAAACCTCTCTCTGTAGTCTCTGCCTCACTCCCTTATATCACTCCTCTTTCTCTCTCCCTCAAGCATGATTTAATACACCTCGTCCTGAAAATAGACGATCTACAAGGCCACACAACGCGCGTCGCATCTGCGATACTTTGTGAGCTTGTAGATCTGCAATTTTCCCGCATGAGACACCGTGGTACGACGGAGCATGAATCAGGCATCGCTCTGCCTTTCTCTGTCTCTTTCTCAGATTGCGTGTGTGGGTTGAGGCCGCTAACTCTCTTGGAAATAGCAGCACTGCAGCTCTGAGGCTGTGTGTGTGGAGCGAAAGACAGGGAGTCGGCGTCCAAATCTGCACCAATTAGGTCGGAAAGGATGTCACCGGCGAGTATAGGGTTGCTTGAAATACGGTATCGTCCCTTGTTTGGAAACTTAAAGACTTGTTCCTTATTGCAGTGGTTTTGAACCTTTTTCATGCCAAGGACCCCTAAATTGATACACATTTGGCTGCGGACTCCCATCTGAATTGTTTTTGTGCCATGGACCCCCAAAAGCAAAGATTTGAATTAAAAATAAATATATATATATTCAAAGATATGCACACATTTTCAAGATTTTTCAAAATTACTATTTTTGAATAGCCAAAGCTAAGTGGTGAAAATGATTGTGACGCTATGTTAACTAATTTCGCTGGGGACCCCCTGGTACCGCCCCCCGGACCACTGGTGGTCCCCGGACCACTGGTTGAGAACCGCTGCCTTAACTGATATGAGACACAATGGGTTACTTATTTTTTGGGGAAAATCTATCAATGACACGCATCTTACAAGTTCAAACAGCTCATATACATATACATATACATATACATATACATATACTATAATACAGGTTGTTAATATATAATATACAAAAACTGTACATATATATACAGTGAGATTTTATATTTTTCAGGGCGTCACTTATTTTTCTTAGAAATAAGGGACGTCGGTCCGGGTATCCCTTGTCTGAGTTTCAGGTAGTCGACACTGTACTTTTTGTACCACCACAGCATCAGGGTTATTGGGACTTGCAGTCCCAACAGTCCACACAAGTCTGCCCGGTGCCACTATACAGTACATAACCACAGTTACAGACTTGCAATTATAATACATAATGATAATAACATAATAGGCTTAAACCTCCGGTTTTCGGGTCAAAAAGTAGTAAAATTATGCCCCCAAGGATCCCTGACTGAAGATATGGTGTAATCTTTGTTCTTTGCAGGTCTGCATCTAATGCATTCATTAAAAAAAAGTGGAGGAATGTTATCAATATTGTGCTGTTCTGCTGAATCAATGCAGTTAAGTGGGGGCAGGGGGCAGTGCCTATTTCCCATGTAGGAGTACTATGCTGTGTGTGTGTGTGTGTGTGTGTGTGTGTGTGTGTGTGTGTGTGTGTGTGTGTGTGTGTGTGTGTGTGTGTGTGTGTGTGTGTGTGTGTGTGTGTGTGTGTGTGTGTGTGTGTGTGTGTGTGTGTGCAAGAGAGAGAGAGAGTGAGAATGAAATGGAACCAAAGGTGAAGGGCAAGCCACTCTGAATTGTGTGATCATGATGTTGTTGCATCTATAGAAATTGAAGGAACAACATGTTACCTTGATTTCTAAACACAAATGCCATTCCTGTTAAGCCACAATATAATGGCTCCATCATCACTTCTGTGGATGGATATGTTCAGATGGTTATGAAATAGAACCCTTTCAACAGGTGTTTGGTCAAAATATAGAAATAATGTTCACTGTATGACTGTTCATGATTTTCATCATGAACATACAGTGAGTGCATATTTACAGAAAATGGATTTCAACATCTTAGCTACAGGCCACAGGTTGCTAGAGCTTTATTCTCCTCAGTCAATTGCCAATATACTGCGCAATGATAATCTGAATAGATGGAGATGTTTTGCCCTTCCAATATCATTTTTTACAAAGAACAAGCATGCGGGTTATGGTTATATGGACATGACTTGCATATCAGTAGCCTAAACTAAGAGTGCGTGGGTGTTCAGCGCCACAGTGTGTGTGTGTGTGTGTGTGTGTGTGTGTGTGTGTGTGTGTGTGTGTGTGTGTGTGTGTGTGTGTGTGTGTGTGTGTGTGTGTGTAGTTCGGCTAGCTGTCCTTTTCCAGCAGTTTAATTATAAGTGTAGGCTACCATAGGATTAGGTATATTCCAATGTGAAAGCAGTTTCTGATCCATGAATGACGAACATGTCTTCCTTGCATAATTATGTGGATTTTCTATGGCGCAGCTTTTCATACAAATGTTTCATTTGATCGCCGTGGCTTTATCTATAGCGATGCATTCAAACTCGATGCGAAACTCGTTCATATATGACAATAAAGTATAAAACTATGTTGCGTGTTGTTTGTTTAAGACATAAATACATGTATAATAATGTCATGCCTTACCTGTGCGTCGTTTGATGCTGGAGTGCGCACTGGATCTCTAACGGTTTTCAACTGTATCTCAATGGTTTTTTAGATGATCGAAGACGTTATTGTCGCTCAGAGAAGAGATCAGACGATAAAGATGTATAGCTCATTATTTCACGGATCTATGTTAAATGCCCGTGTTCACGGTTTTACCAGAATGCCGCAGACATAAATTGAACAATGTTTCTCCAATGTGCATTTGCGCTCCAGCTCCAGCAGATCCCATTATTACCACATCACAGCCGAGCAGTTATAGTCAATCACCACCAACGACACATTCTGCGGGTTTCCTATACTTTTGACATGGCAATTCAAACACGATCGGTGGGTTTTACATTCCATCCATGTGTTGCACATTCAACTCTTATAGCCTGATCTAGTGCATGGACTGAAAAATCACCAATAATTCAGGAATCTACTGTCTACCAAACACGCGATTTCGCAAAGTCTAGGCTGCTGCATGTCATTTTTCCTCCCGATTTAACTTTTTTATCCGCCTGAAAGCGATCGTCACTGATCCCCCTTCATAATTTCCAGGAGATCAGGTTTCTCTACACCGCCTATAACTGCGACTGGTCTCATGAAGGTCCGCTGATGCAGACAGCGCTCCTCCTCATTGGTCAGTGAGCCTGGTGCTGATGAGAGTTTTTCACCGCAGACATTTTGACGGGTAAACGCAGCTCTGGAGGTAATAACGTTAATTACGTGTGTTTTTTTCTGTTAGGTGTTCTGTTATAGGCAGCCAATTGTTGTTTACCCATCAAAATGTCCTAAAACCTTAGCAGAAAACAGCAGATTTACAAGCTCTCAACAAAAATATTCATAGAGCTAAAACAGAAAAGACACTAGCATACAGCCCTGATGGACTGCGCTCAACTAAGGGGTTTAAGTGGTTAATAGGGGTCAATCGATTTTGGCAGTGATAAACCAAGTTATTTCCCTGCCTCTTGGTAAATAGACCGTATGGAATTAGAATTGTATGAGTGTGAGGGAGAGATACTGGGGAAGAGAGACGGAGATGGTTGCCACAGCAACTGTGTCATTATGTTGGTGGCAATTATGAAAGCGATGGGAACGGGGGGGGGGAGAGGTTTGGTGCAGCAGCCAGGAATACTGGAGCATGAACCAAACTGTGAAATAGATCCACATTTGCTATTAACTTAGGTTTGTTGAAGTATAGGCTCTGGCATAATTCGACAAACAGCTATTTGAGGAATAGGCTATAGCCTACTTAATAACCAGTGCAACAATGAAGAAAAGTTGTGTGCGCACAAGAGATGAATGATGCACTTCTTCTGACTGTGTATATCTTTCCTATATTCATAGGATGATTTTGTTATGTAATAATCGGATGCTCGGGTTAAATTGTAACCAACTGGCAAAAGGAGGGGGGAATTTTCTTTTACCCAATGACCCGAGGTTTCTCTTGGGCCTGAAATAATTGACAAGAACCGGATGGAGCAAGAGGTATTATAGCATGGTTCTCATGCATCTGCAGGAAATGTAGCTCCTGCTCATGTGTTAAATTAATAGGATGCTTACCTTACCACACACCTGATTAACAATGTCATTCTGTTTATGCTTAATGGGGTTCTCCCGAATTTCACATTTGTTAGGATTGTCCCTTAATTGCATTTAATTTAGTATTCAACCGTAAAAATTATTCGATTTGGTGAAGGATGATTTGAAATGGACTGCATTTATGCCTTCTCCGAAGGACTTCACAATGTAATTCACCTTCACTCGCGGTGGAAATGATGCATGCAAGCAAATATAACATATCAATTTATATATGCACATCTTGCAAATGTTTGGTTATAAATGAAAAACCTGTATTACACCTGGCTCTTAATTAAATTCAAACCAAAGACATGCACATATGACAAAAAAAAAGTTGAACTGACAGCAAGGTTTCTGTATTTAGGCAGAACAGATTACTATTCAAGCATTCTCTAGAGAGGCCTGATAATTACCTGTGTGACAGGTTGCTATTTCTACACAGGTGGGTGGGTGGCTGGCATGTATGACTGCAGCAGGCCAGACGGGCCTTTCATTAAAGCAAGGCAAGTGACATTCTACTGGGTTTGTTATCTGTGAGAGAACTGCAGGGCGGGAGTACACTATGAACTGAGAATCAATCATCATCAGAGGTCAGATACACCAGGATTAAATGTACATACCAGTACTATGCCTTCAATCTTTTTATCTCTGGGAACCCAATCGACACAGTCAAATCTACAACGTTTAATTACCTCTAAAATGCGGGTCCATTTGTACATTCTTTGAGTTACAGACCCATAAAGAGCACCATTTGGTTTCAGTCATTTAGACGGGGACAATTATTTAGGACTTCTCATTTGTCAAATCAACAAATTATATAAGACAATGTATAATGGCTAGCCTGGGGTGAAAAAAAAATCAAAGGCAAATCATTTTGCATTTATCTTCCAATATTTCCTTTATTAATTTAAATAACTTAGAATGGACACAAAAATACCCATCCGCCCATCTGCACCATGACATGAGTTTCAGAGGCGCCTTTTCCATCCAAGTAAAAGACAGCGCTTGAGTGTGTTTCCTTGGGAAATGTAGGCCCCAATATGCATTTACAACAAAAACGGAAAACCCGCCTCAGAAACCATGCCAGAACAAGTGCCATTAGGTGTGGGGAGATAAACTTCTATCAAATATGCAGATATGCAGAGGTCTTCCTATGGAGATATTCTCTGTTCTGTGGCAGCCACAAAGCTGGTAGGAGAACTGGGCATTTTGGACCGGGACATACCACTTTGGAGGGAAGCAGAGAAACGTGTAAACTACTCAAGGTAGCTTTGACAGATAATTTGAGACATGTTTACTCCTTATAAAGGATGCACAATCTCGCAGGCTACCCTGTTCCCCTACAGCCACTCAATCTAGATCTTCAATTACACACACACCGAAAACAGCTGAATATAGACGTGTCAATTTAAAACCACTTTTGAAAATACTGGACAATGAGACAGACAATTTTATAAAAATGAAAAAGAAAAAAAGAAAAAAGGGAAGAAAAAAAAATCCAGGTAAGTACGTCGCACCCGAAGGGTGGACAAGAGACGTTTTACACTCCACTGCCATGGCTTTCCGTACCCTCTCCTTCAGTCAGTCGACAGTCATATGAAAACCTATTTAAAAAAGGATCCCTTGTGTGCCGTGAAATGCTTCTCATCTCTTGCACTCCAATCAAACAGTTCAGTTGCATAATCCTACGATAAAAACTTCCTCCAAGCATTATTCCCTTGCTGCTAAACTTGCAAAACCTGATTTTCAGTCGAGGCAACTTGAACCCAAAACAAGATATTATATTATGGCTAAGTGTGGATTTCCCACCGTGGTCAAAGCTGAGCAGTACACAGTACCATCCCAGAAACACGAGGCTGTGTTGTCGATTAAAGATTTGACATTAAAAGGGTGACTTATATTTTGTTGCGCACCGGTGTTGTACACTGGAAATGGCAGATATACAAGCTCTCAATGCCTCGCAACGTGAGCTTGTAGATCTGCCATTTTCAGTGCGAGACACGGCACGCAGCGTAGTATAACTCAGGCTTAAGCCCACAGCTTAGCGGAGACAGTAATACAGTTATGTCTCTGATTAATGGAAGGAGACAACGGACACTTTGTTTAGGGTAGAGATGCCAAAAACCAGCTACAACTCATAATGAGGACATCAAATACATTTGGTGGTAGTGTCACTTGTATGTTGGGGAGAAACAAACTCTTCATTAAAAAAAAAAAAAAGGAACAAATATCTTTGATCGTGACTTGAGGTGTGGCAACAATTGAGTGCCAAAGGGGATAGCTTAAACTGGTGATGAAAAGGGGGGGGGCAAACGATGCAATGAGTACAAAAATGGAGCCTGGAGGGGATAGAAAGAGTCAGAAAAAGGGACCAAAAACATTGTGAACACACTTCAATATTTATATTTACACACTCGCACATACACACTCGCGCACGCACTGAGAATTGAGTCGAGGTATTAGAGTCGCCTCAATGCCCTCTTTTTATCCGTTTTCTTTTTCCCCACTACATTACTATTACTGCTATTGCTGGTGGTGCTGGCTGCATTCGCTCCGTTACCCAGAGCTGCCACGGGGCCCCCGCCGGCTCCCGCCGCCCTCTTGGTGGGATCGCCCGCGTGCTTCTTGGGTTGTGGGCCGTCGTTAGGGTCCTGGTGGGCCCCAGAGGTTCCGCCGGGCCCTGACATGGCATGGATCTCGGTCAAGAGACGAGCGCGGGAGGCGTATTCAGCATAGTCCTCTAGTAGCAATCGCCCTGCCTCCTCGTTCAAAGCCGACTCTGGGTTCGGGTGAATGAGGAGACACTTGATTGTCTGTAGGGGGGGATGGTAAATATAGAAGACAAGGTGAAGTTTAATGAAAAATATACAAAGCTCAGTCAGTACTCTTGGTTAAGTATATAGCTTGAGGAACCGAATAGAACATGGCAGCACTTCTCCATTGAACTCAATGGACGCGGCCGGCCTGTTTTTTTTTTTGTCGCCCATTACTTTTAATGGTGCCCTGAAGTTCAATAAGTTGCATCTTTCACTGAGTGTTTATAAAGGATATTGACTGAGAACTAATTTATGCTTTTTCAGCCATGATCTATCTATATACACATATATACACACACACACACACACACACACACGTGATAAATTAAAGGAAAAACCAACATAAAGTGTATTAGTAAGATACTGGCCACCACGTGCCGCCAGAACAAATTCAATTCAACTGGAGGGATGGAACACCATTCTAACGGAAGATATTTCCTCATCTGGCATTTTGTTGATGGAGGTGGGGAGCTCTGCAAGACATCAGTCCAAAATCAAAAGGTATTGAATTGAGATCTAGAGATCGGTGAAGGCCATTATATATGAATATGATTGACATAATCTTCATACATCAAACCATTCAGTGACACCTTGTGGATGGGGCACTGTCATCCTGGATAGAAATGTTTCATCATATGCAAGATGATTTTCAGTGACCCTGCCCTCTAAAGTGGACTCAAACGATGACCTCCACCCACAGCACAACAGAGCCGAGCCAGACGCTCACTTAAGGGGTCAGGCTTTCAGACCTGTACCCTTCTCTCACCCACTTGCGGAAAATATAACGAAGGATGACTCATCTGACTGTATCATTTTTCCCCCCCACATCTCCATAGACCACTGGCTTTGGTTTTACAACACTGAACTCTCAAATGTATGCGTCTTTGTAATGACGGGTTTATGCAATGCAACCCTACTAGAACATCCTTCTCCATGTACTGCATTTGTCAACAGACTGTTCTTGCTGACAGTCAGGTCACGTTTTGCACTATCTACTCGGTTTTTCCTTAAACGTTGTCGCACTAATCCACAAGCATCACGGTCATCGAATGTGAACTTCCGACACTGTTTACTGATGTCTTTCTATAGGTCAAAATGCAGGTTGTCACTTTGGTCATTGTACAATACCCAGTTGAGCAGTCTTTGTGACTATAGCCATCGATGCCCAAACAAAACTACATCAACTCAGCATTTTATACATTCCACAGTAAACCTGTATGGAATAATATTCATTTGTTATGTTTCTCACACACAGTCTACAGTCAAAATATTTTACCAGTAAAACATGTCGGAGGCCGAGCTCTGCCTTCCAGTCCCTCTTCAACACATTGACGCAGATCTCTCCCTTGTGTCCCACGTTGGGGTGAAAGATCTTGGTCAAGAAATACCCCTTGGGTGGTACAGCAGGAAAGTCCTTTCCCAGGACCAGACGCATTCGGAAAATGCCACCAGCGAAAGGAGTTCCCTCTGTCAAAGCATAAACAATTCATGGCATCAACAGTATGTCGCGCTTTAGCCAATAGTGTTCTGTAGCGAACAAAGAGGCTTGCAGGGAGTGAGACAGACTCACTATCTAAGCAGTTAGAAACATTTCTATCACATTAAGACAGTTTATTTTTTCTTGACCACTTTCAGCCCATCAACCCTATTTTGAGGATGACAGTATATTAGGCAGACATTTTCAAAAGTAGATCTAATTTGAGATCGGCTATTTTTGCGCAACAATGTTGTACGACTGAGTATAATTATAAAACGGGGCTTAAGTGGTTAAGGAGTATGTTGTACTGCGTTCGTCCCACAGCTATGCCGGGGGCATCAGATGGCAAATTCAGGTCAGGCAGTCTTTCAATGCATCTTTAACAGAGCTTGTAAACCAATCGATTTTGAAAGTACATTCGGCTGTATACTCTGCCACAAGAAGCTGTTAAATCAGGAGAAACTGTTCATATGTTAATGCATGTGCTGGCCACGTTTTATACCACCTCTCATCCACGGTTGACCCCATTTTAAACAGTTTGTTAAAGAGTTACATAAAGGCTTTTGACCATTAATTACATTTTTGTGATGAAATTCATAACGTATCAAAATAGGTACATTTAAAAAGAAATATAGGGGGCGTCCACTGGCCTAGCGGTCCAGGCGCATACCACATATGCTGGTAATCCAGCTTGACAGCGTGTCGCGGGTTCGACTCCCGAGCCCGACGACCTTTGCTGTATGTCACCCCCCCCCCATTTCCTGTCATCCAACTGTCCTATCAATAAAGGCAGAAAAAGATCCAAAAAATCTTTAAGAAAAAAAAAAGAAATATAGCTCACTCACTGGGTAAAGGATCTTGAGGAATATGGGTGACCAATAATTAATTATTTTTTAACCAAGCATGTCCACGGACAGATAACGCATACGTAGCTCGGTGTACTACAAGTTGATGTCTGCATACAAGCACACTACACTAGTAGTGTGATACTTTCACTTCTGCCTGCACACACTACCTAAGTAACAGCAATTTATTTTCAAGAATTTAAGCACATTGGGTTGTCTTATAGGCATTCTTTTACGACAACGCTTACCTGGTCCCTCAATGGCTGTGTGTAGCTCAGTGATGTCTTCTTCACTAGGGTATATCTTGATGCCCTCAGGCGGGTCTGCTGCTAGGGCTGACACCTCTTTGTACACCAAGCGCAGGACCTGAGGGGGCAAGTTCTCCACATTGGAGTTCTGGAGGGAAATAAGGAGAAAGAGATGGATTTAGTCTCACATTGTCACATACGGCCCAACCTGATGTCTTCAGGTTGATACAGTTTACAGGGGGAGGGATACATAAATAAAAACTGTTGACAACAATGGGTTTAATACATGTCCAACAACACAAACCAATTTACTGATATATTGGTTTTGATATAGTCTTCTTCGGTTCCTCTACACCTTATTGACTGACCAGGAAATGGAAATTCAAGTCTGTGAGTAGCATAACTTTTGAATCAAGTTATCATGATGATGTTGAAACTCTTAACTATGGAACATAACCTTTCACAAGCTGTTTTTTTTAAACAGATGTTTTAAGACCCAAATAATACTGGTTAGACCAATTTCATCAGTTTGTCTAATATTAACACCTGCCTGTGGGACTAAACTTGGCATCAGCCTGGTGCACGACAACATTTTTAACAGATGTTTTAAGACCCAATTAATACTGGTTAGACCAATTTCATTAGTTTGTCTAATATAAACACCTGTCTGTGTGACCAAACTTGGCATCAGCCTGGCACACGACAACTTAAAAAAGGTAGGGTAAGTGATTTACTTTGGTTAAAATAAGTGTTAAATAGCTCTATATTCTGACTCATACTCATTGCTTGCTATAGAGTGTTTGTTCAGTAAAAGGAGTCTCCCATGTCTCTCCAGCTCTTTATTCAACAGAAAATGCATTTTCAGTGCTCTCTCCTGATTGGCTTAAAATTTGTCACCTACCTAAAAATGTACCATATTCTGTTTACTAAAGAGCTGGAGACCCCTGTGACCGAACAAACGCTCTGTAGCAACGATTACTATCAGAATATAGTACTTTACCCATTTTAACAAAAACAAATTTACCTTTAATGCAAAACCTGATCCCTAAATTCAACTGTATTTAAAGACTTTGTAATGCCTGGCAGTGGCAGCTAGTTACAGTTATTGCCAGACAGTAACAATCAGAGTTAAATGTATCCATTTGTAGTACTGGGCGTGAGCGGTTACAAATGTAACCAAATCTAACCGTAAAGGACCATTTGGCCACATAGTTGGATTTTTGTAATGCATAAGCCTTTTTCAGGCCAGTTTGGGCTAGCACTAGCTCTGTGGCTACTAGCGTCCATTAACATCAGCTAGCCGACTGTAGGCTAACGTTAATGCCACCATCGATCGTACGCAACGAATAACAGACAATCGTGATGAGATGCTGACTATTAATTAAACATCTCCATCTCCTTTCACACACTTGTCATCCAACATCAGAACATGATCAAAGATTCATTCAACATCCCAGATAATAGACAGACCCTCCCAATCAACCACAGCTAACGGTCACCGTTAGGCTATTTATACATTTATACAAGACTTCTGAGCGATAAATCAAAACACATCCCACGGGTAAAAGTGTCGACGCGAGCCACGTCGACACCTGTTCCAGTGAAACATGCGTTATTTGTGTCGATCCATTGTATTGATCAAACAATAATTAGCCCCACAAATATGATCAGAATAGGATAGCAGCCATGCTAGCATCCAGTGTTGCCAGGTTTTGCGAGAGAAATAAGCAACCGGGTCTAGGAAGACAAGCCCCAAAACATCGACTATGGGCCACATAAGCGTTTTGCATCGTCGATTTGAAAATAGCAGATCTACAAGCTCACAACGCGTCGCGGTGTGAGCTTGTAGATCTGCTATTTTCAAAAAACTCTTCCAATAAGATGTGGAATATTTGGAATAGTTATGAAAATATTTGAGAACTGCTGGTTTAAATAATAATTAATAAAATTGGAAACAAGCCTAAATACGCAACTACACTTTAGAAACAAGCCAAAAGGAAAACGCAACCCGCAACTGCCAATATTTACAAGTGACTTTACCGAAAAACAAAGCCCAAAGTCACTTGTAATAAGCCGACATGGCAACAGTGCTAGCAACGTTAGCCGTCACCTGAGAATACCCTAACCTACACACTTACCATGTCTTCTAGCGGTGTGGAGCTGTCTGTTGTCTGTTAGGTTTGATCTTAATATCGCAGTGAATGTTGTGTTTAAAGAGGTTTATAATATACTTATAAACTATTTTCCGTTGTGAAGTGTTAGCGAAGCTGAGGCTAGCAGCTAACTGTTCCTTTCTTCTCTTCGTTGACTTGACACAGGAACAAAAATAACATCCTCGATTTAACCCAGCGGCCGCGGACCAATCGGCTTCTCGGCAATACGCTACGTCACGACGGGCGAACCAACGGGAGGGGAGGGTTCTCCGTCTTCTCGTGGGTGACAGGTTCGTCGGCCAATCGCGGTGGGAGATGTGAGCGATGCTGCCCGGCCATTGGTGCGTTTGAATAACTCACGTCCACCCTATAATGTACAAATTATATATATAATTAAAAACCAAACAAAAGCAAATACCGATTTTATTTTGTTGAACGTTCGTGTATCATTTTATATTCAATTACTATTAAAAACAAAAGTAAGTACAAGCATTATTTGGCTGTTCTGTTGTATGTGAATGTATATACACTCTTTACAAATCAGTGATCTTTAGTTAGATTATGCATTTATAGACTCTAATTGTGTAGATAACTCATGGGCCTTAGTTGAGTTACTAATTACTGGTATGGTTTGCCTCACCTGCCTAAGGCATGTACAGTATGCTATATTGCTGCAGGTGAGGTGAGTATGCTACATTTTGCTTAGGGGCAAGAAGGTAGTCTGGCAAGCCAGACTGTTGCCAACCACAATTTTCAAATGCTTTCGGAGATTGTGGAATAGTTATCTCTTATCTGGCTACACACACAAGACAGACTAGCTAGATAGAAGGTGACAACACCAGGGGAGAACTGCAGGGCCCTTAGACGGTGGACAGAAAAGGCATTGCCTGTGTTGCAGTTTCTTAAATCTTGGTTTGTTGTTTTTTCTGAGTTTAGTCATCAAGTATTTATTCCTTATTTCCTATTTTCTGGAACTTTGCTTTTGGCCAGTCTTGTAATTTTTTGTATTTTGTCGCCGGCTTGCACTGTTAATCTTTTGTGAGGTAAATAAAATACCCGAACACTGTATTTGTGGACCTGTCTACTTTTTGTTGCCTTGAGCCATTGGCCAACCTTTCACATCTGGTGTCAGAAGGGAAAAGGGACAGTCCACAGTGCATCCACAGAAAACATCAGCAGCAGCAAGCAGAGCCTCGAAGGAAGAGGGTGCCACAGGGGGACCGACCGGTGGAGAAAGATGCCCAGCCCACAGTGAACACCACCTCTTCCCAGGAGGCAACGTTTTCCAAACTGGCCAGGAGGTTTGATTGATTGAAATTTGTATTAGGCAAAAGAATGTAAAACAACACAGTTACATTTATAATACTTTTGTCTAAAAGGTCCAACCAAAAAAGTCCTTGCGGTCTTGTTTCCATTGGGGTCCTTGAATTAATTTCATAGACATATATAATAGCAACCAAACAGTTCAAATCAACATAAAAAACAGAGAAAAAAATACCACTATGTACAAAAAAAGCATCATGAAAAATAAAATAAAAGTATATACAAAAAAAGGGGGGAGGGGGGTCATCTGTCTACAGGGAAACTGGTACTACCTCCTCTTATGGCCTCCAGAAAGATGAGTTTTTAGGGCTGTTTTGAATGAGCCCAACGAACTGCATTTTTTGAGGGATGGGGTTAGGCTATTCCATACCTCGGTGGCCGTGGTGTAGAAGGAGAATTTGCCCATGTTTGTTTTATGGGTGGGTGGTACCAGATTGTTGTTTACGCTCCCTCTAGTTTCGTGACTGTGGGTGTCACTAACTTTTTGGAGGTATTTTGACAGATAAGCGGGAATAGGGGGCATTTCGGGCAAATCTGCATTTACAATTTTGAAGACCAGTCCCATTTTTAGTTGTTTAACCCTGTCTTCCACCCTGAGGTTCCAGATGGAGGGAGCAGCAGGAGCTGAAGCTTGGCTTCCTCAACAACCAGATCACCCAGCTCCAGGGGTCATTGACACAACCAGGGCATGGCCAATGGTGCCTATCGTGGGCGGCGAGGACTGTCTGCGACAGTGACAGATCGGCGGCGGCAGCAAGATCCTCAGCAGCACCGGTGCCAGGGGAGATCCAAAGATGGTGGGTGGGTGGGTGGGTGGAAGGACATGGACGCTAAGGCCAGAATGATGTGGTTCCATCATGCCTGCCAGGTGACCTTTCCACTTTGTGGCCCTCCACAGAAAGGGGTCTGAACTGTACAGCAGTCTTCTTTCGAGGACACCACAGGGGGCGTCTTCAGAAGGGGGGGGGGGTCATGGGACAGCCTGTGCCCTATTCACACATTCACACACACACACACACACACACACACACACACACACACACACACACACACACACACACGCAATCAAGGACCTTGCACGCACACCACTCAGCTGAGTCAAATGACCAATTGACATCACGGGCTGGATTGGAAGTGACTGTTCAATTGTGTTTTGTTGTGTTGCATGTTTCCTCTATGTGTACAAATGACATTTTTAAGTGTCTGGCAATAGTAATCTACTTATATAGACGTATATAATTGACTGACTGACTAACTTTACAATAATTGTTAAAAGGATAACAAAAATCCCTAGGGGCTTGTTTCCATTGTGGTCCTGTGTATTCAATTCATTAAGACATTGAAAGACATACAATAATAAACACTAATCAACACTAGGAGCAATAAAAAAAAATTGGGGGGGGGGTCGAGTCATTTCAGGTGTTAAGCTTAGAGGGCTTATCGAGGACCATTTACAAATTACCGACAGGTGCTCTTTTATGGCGGTTTAGAAGGAGGGTAAGGAGTTACAGGTTTGGTGGCCTGACTGACTGACTGAAATATTACTCACAAGGTGCAACCTGACTTTGCTTTGTCTGAGACGGAATAGGATAAAAATCATATTTTTATTTTTAAATTTATATTTTCACACTAATTTTCCTCATAGGAATTTTGCAGTTACAATCCATGAGGTGGCACTAGCGCTGTATTAGGCCACCTTCACCGAGCTCTGCAGTACAGCAGCCATTTCTTCTATTGTACTTAAAACTCAGTGAGAAACAAGGGGGTCAAAGTATGTTCCCAGGGGCCCCCCTGGGCTCCCTAGCACTATATCGCACTCCTAGCACATAATAGTTATATTTGTAGACTCTCTGTTATGAGATAAATAGATACTGTAGATAGATAGAGGATTTTACTTCATGATCATTTTTAACACTTTAACCCTATTTTATACTTCAGCTAGCTTGAAGATCTGCTATTTTAGAAAATTTGAGGACATTTTGTTTATGATTGTGAAAATATTTAACACCACAAATCTTCTCTTATGGGTTCCCTGGCACCGGATATTTTCAGACGGGGGTCTGTGACTACACATAAGTCACATCATTTTGACATGAAAATGCCCTGCCCTGCTGTACAACCCCCTCCAACACTTCACTCACCTGCCCTGATACCCCTCCTCTCTGCCTGTGCTGTGCTCAGGGGCTCAGACACACCCCTCCAGGATCCAGCGCGCCAGAAAAAGTGTGTTAGCAAGAGAATCTACAGTAATTGTAACCAAATCATGCACAAACACAATTACAGATATTATTAACATATATCAGAAAACCAGAAAGGGAATACATACAGCATGAGTTTTGACATGGCCCTGGGAGATTGAGTCTCTGCATGACAATATAAAATCTTTTGAAAGTTTTACCTAATGCTGCACTGTGAAACTTTCCTGTTCTACCTCGGATTTTAACCCGGGTGTGAAAGTGATGACATTTTTACCACTGAGCTAATAGTTGCTTGCTCTGGGGAGAAATGGAATTTTGACCTTCAGGTCGAGAAACTAACTAGAAACAGGATGGTGTCTAAGGTTAGTTATCTAACCTAGACACATGATATTAATGTCTCAATAGAAGAGCAGGGAGACCAAATGAAACCACCCCAATTGTATAAGCTATTTTGTATTAACCTACTCTATCATACAGATTGGACAAATAATTCTGTTGCTATTTTGTTTAGCTCATCAGAGATGCTCTCTTGCAACAATAATACCGAGGCTCAACAGTAGAGGGCGCTGCAAGACACTACATTTCTATAACAACAGGGGCATTGTTGACCGCCCAAGCATGGGACAGTTTTTATGATTGCGTAACTCGCAAGACAAACTACTTTTGTGATTTTAAATCCAATCACATTAATTAATACGTTAATTTACATTGTAGATTCATTGTTGTACCACTGAACTGAGGATAAAACATCTTGTGGCCAGGGGTGCTGGCATGGAAAATGGCATAAGGGGACATTAATGTGGGCGTTGTGGCAAGTAGGTCATAGATCCCATGCAATTGGCTGATTGATTAATTGAATAAATACTTTATTAACAGTGTTACAATAAAAAGCACCGAAAGAGCAGTTCTATACAAAAGAATGCTATTAGGATTAAACCCCAAAAGCACTATGGTTTGTTTCCATTATGGGCCTGTGTATTCAATTGACCGAAACATTTAGTGACAGACAAATACAGACAATACTGTGCAAAAAAGAGTAGTTATCAAGAAGAAATATAATTATTATGTACAGTAAACAGCAGGGGGGGGGGGTAACGTGATTCGTGGAGCTGGCTCTTGTGTTTGTGGACGTATTTGACGTTTTGGAAGTGTAGTTTGACAGGTATATGGCTTTAACTCTATGGTATATGGGTCAGGGTGTCTTTGTGGTGTAGACCAGGCCCATTGCAAGTTGCTGTACTCTGTCTTCTACTCCCCACCCTAGAAAAATTAGCAGGGATTAAATGAGTTGTAGGTGTGAGGCCAAGCTATAGCCTGACCAGTTTGTTTTGGGATGTCTACTCTGGAGCCTTGGTTTTTGGCTAGTTGGTTGTCAAAGAGATAACATAACATTGCCTAAAATAAACCTGTTGTACATTTTTACTCTTAAAGACAGCAACAGAGGCAGTGTTTTGCTTAGAAAAGATACTCCTAACTAGTTTCTCTCTGCTCATCCTTTTATCTTACGCCATGCCAACCAAACTGGCCAATCAAAACGTGACACGTCCGCCCGGGCTATGGGATGTGTACTCTGTGACCGTGGCATGGGCGTGGCCGGCAGCCAATAGAGTTAGCAGCACACGACAACAACAGCAGCTCTACTTCCGGGTTGTCGGGCTGCCTGTCAGAGAAAGAGTCAGAGTGCAGCTGCATCTTTTCTAAACACATCGCTCTGTCAGCAGCTTTAAATGCACTAGATTCATCTGGCTGCTGCCAGCGGTTGATTTTTCCCACGTTGTTTTGGATTTGGGAGCGTGAGATTATAGCCGTGATTAATAATAAACACAGTTGTATTCATTCACCCCCGGGATACCTTCCATAACGGTAAGCAAACAGCTAACAACTTTCTGGTGAAAGCAACGCAGCTGTGTGTGAATTCACCAGTGATGGAAGAAGTACTCACGTGTTTTACTTGTGTAAAAGTATCAATACTGCAATGCAGATGTACTCTGGTGCACGTAAAAGTCCGGAATTCCAAATTCACTTGAGTAAAAGTACAAAAGTATTGGTGTCAAAATGTGCTTAAAGTACCAAAAGTGTAAGTACTCATTATGCAGAATGTCCCATTTCACAAGTGTTCAAAATGTATTCAAATCTTTTGAAAATAGCCGATCTACAAGCTCACAACGTGCCACGTGAGCTTGTAGATCTGCTATTTTCAAATAGCCAAAGTATTTGTATAAATTGGTTAATGCATGTTTTGTAATAATAATACAAATCTACAAAGTAATTCAAATTCAAATAATTGTAGTGGAGTAAAAAGTACAATATTTGCCTCTGAGATGTAATGGAGTAGAAGTAAAAGTACTGAAAATAATCCAGTAAAGTAAAAATGCCTCAAATTTGTACTTAACAACAGTACTTGAGTACATGTACTTAGTTACTTTACACCACTGCAGCTAACAACTTTTAGTGAAAGCAATGCAGCTGTGAATTCACGTCACTTTTTTGTTTGTTTTGTGCAACTGAGTGGTACAATGTTTACTAGTGGTTGTTCTGGTGTCCGTCATGTAGGTTTAGTATGAGTGAAGGGGAGGTGTTTCATGAGAAACAGAGACTGGAGCTGTGTGCGATCCATGCCTTGAACAACGTGCTGCAGGAGCGAGTGTTCACCAAAGAGACAGCCGATGACATCTGCAAACGGTGAGCTGATCGATTGACTGACTGACTGAATATATTTATATAATACATGTCTGTCAAAAGGATAAAACACAATAAAGCTTGAGAGCTTTATTACATTGGTCCTTTACACACTCTCACACACACACACACACACACACACACACACACACACACACACACACACACACACACACACACACACAATCTGCCTGCCTCTTATATATCTGCCTGCCTCTTATATTTCATCATGATTTGTGTGCATGGGGTTCTCATCTTAAACAAGCGTTATGCTTAATGAGGGTTTCCAGTTTAGTAGACCTTGTATTGTGAATTTGTACTTCCATGTACTGTTATGTACTGTCATGTACTATTCTCATGTCTTTCTAAATAAACTACATCAATCAATCAAAAACACACACACACACACACACACACACGGTGGGATTTGTCTTGGTGACATTAGCGTGGTGACCCATTCTGATTATGCATGATGACCAACATTTAGGACATACAGCAATTTCACATTTACTAGAATGGGTCAATGCAGGACAATACAATAGACAATAGACTCTTGACTATCAGTCATCTAAATGCTTTCAACAGAGACAGACAGTCATTTGCTTACATACAGCTGAGAAGAAGAGAAAATCTGTGCATTTCTAGATGAGTAATAGTGCACAAGGTTTTTGTTGTTGTAGCTGTAGTCGAGTTTTGATCCACATATTCCCTGCTGGCTTAGGATTGCTCTATCTTAGCATTGCTTCCTATGATTCTGATCCTGCAGGCTAGCTCCACAGTGTGTGGTGAACCCACACCGCTCCGTACTAGGAACAGGGAACTATGACGTGAACGTCATCATGGCGGCGTTGCAGAGCAGAGACCTGGCAGCAGTATGGTGGGACAAGCGCAGGTGAGCCTACACACATGATGGGCTGACGACGGTAGATTCACAACCTGCGGTCAAGACCCAAAAGTCCTGCCGCCAAAGACCAGTGATGGGAAAAGTACTCAAATGTTTTATTTAAAGGTAGGGTAAGTGATATTTTTTGGTTAAAACAAAAAGTATTTTGTTAAAAGGTTAAAGCACTATATTCTGATAGTAATCATTGCTATAGAGTATTTTTTCAGTAACAGATGTCTCCCTGTCTCTCCAGCTCTTTGATAAACAGAAAATACATTTTTCGGTAGGTGTCAGAATCTCAGCCAATCAGGAGAAAGTACCCATTTTTAAGCTTAATTTGTACAGTGTTCCAGTTCTAATTTTGCATCCTCATTTCTTAGTGTCATCACTTCCAATTTCACTTGTTTGATCTATATCCTGATTGAGTTCTCTGCCCTGGTTGGATAAAATTGGAAATGAAACTGAAACGAAAATGCATTTTCTGTTTAATAAAGAGGTGGAGAGACAAGGAGACTCCTAATACTGAACAAACACTCTATAGCAATGAGTACTATCAGAATATAGAGCTATTTAACAATTATTTTAACCAACGCAAATCACTTACCCTACCTTTAAGTAAAAGTATCAATATTGCAATTTAGAAGTACTCTGTTACAAAAAGTCCGGAATTCAAAATGTACTTGAGTAAAAGTACAAAAGTATTGGTATCAAAATGTACTTAAGTAAAAGTACTAACATGTTTGAAACAACATTTTAGTACTCACAACGCGTCGCGATGCGACGCGTTGTGAGCTTGTAGATCGGCTATTTTCAAATAGCTTATGTATAAAATAGGGCAAAAGTGGTTAATGTATGTTTTATAGTGTAATGATTTTATATCTGCAAAGTAACTAGTAACTAAAGTTTTCAAATAATTGTAGTGGAGTAAAAGTACAATATCTGCCTCTGAGATGTAGTGGAGTACAAGTAAAAGTATAGACAATTGGAAATACTCCAGTAAAGTAAAAGTACCTCAAAATTGTACTTAAGTACAGTACTTCAGTAAATGGTTACTTTACACCACTGCCAAAGACCACTTTCAACAACATTCCAACAGAATATTGAGTTCATATTCCTTGGTCAATATAACATTTGGGTCCCGACCTAATTAGCCAGTTGAGACACTTGGCCTACACATTAGATATCTGGGTTTGTGAGTCTTAACCAGAAAGTCCCCAGTGTGAGTCTCTGGACCAGCTGGGTGAAACTCAGCATGTGGAAAGGAGAGAGGAGAGACACTTGACTTTTATCTTCAAATGAGCTGCATGTGACAGCTTTAGTTTCCAGTGGAGCTGTAAATAAACTATAGAAGACTGAGGTTGGACTGGGGGAAACTCCTAGATGTGACCATGTTATACAACTCAATCTATACAATAGTTTGCCATACAATCATGCAGAGACCATCCTTTTCTAGGCAGACTGATCATGTGAGATCTCAAAACGTATCCCACGATATCAGTGTGGACTTTGGCCCATAGGAGACCAGTATAGTGTGGCAGGGAGTATTTACAGGGGTTGACACTACCGGTTGCCCGACTACCCGTGGCAAGTAAATAAAACGTTCGGGCAGGTGGACTTTGCTTTCAGGTTGCCCGACGGGCAAGTCCGTTTGAGTGGGGAGTTCTGTCTTTATTTCGCACAACACAAGATGTCTGTGGAATTTAAAATAAGTCATATTGTATAGCTATTGAGAAATTTGGCATGAATATTGTAAGTATAGTTAAAAAAAAAAACATGTTAAAATGAATGGTAATTCAAATTTTACCTATCACAATTTACTTTTCGGGCAAGTGGGCATGACCTTTGGGCAAGTAGAACATGACCTGTACTTGCCCGACGGGCAAGTGCCGCTTAGACCTTAGTGTCAACCCCTGTATTTACCTTGACAGACAAACTCATTCAGCTAATCAGCAGCGAAAACATATTTTCTGCCGAGGAACTCCGCTAGTGCATGCTCTGGTTCTTGTTGAATTGTTGTGATTGTGTCTTCTTTCTGCAATAACAGCACTTCTAGCTGTATTTATTCTTCCAGTGTTAACGTTGCTACTTGTTGCTTTGGGGGGCTGCTTTTGCTTTGTTGTTTTGCAAGCTCCGCAGTCTGTATTCACGTCACCAACCACATGGACCAATCCTGCTGCTTTTTCCACTGTGGTAACGGAACAGACAGTTACAACACTGTCCCTGATTGGCCGGTCATTTTGTGGTTTCTCACACCTGTCTCCTCTGAGCTTAAGTCCAGACTGATTTGGTGGCATACGTTTGTGGTCCTACTGTACGTGATAAGTCTGGCAATGCCAGGCTAATCCTTATCAGATTTGCGAGGTTGGAAACTGAACGTTCATGTTAATTTCACAATATGGCAATTGGCCTATAGAAAAATATAGGTAGAATTAAAGGCTAGAGTTAGGGCTGTCACGATTACACATTTAAGTTGACGATTAACGATTTAATTGTGTTTGGCATTGAACATTGGAACAAAAGAAGCCTTTTATAGGCTTCGTAATCAAAAATTGCACAGGGCGGATATGACAAATAACTGAAATATACAAAGAAATTATTGACATATTTAATCATTTTATACATGTAAAAATAGCAGAAATAGCTGATCTACAAGCTTACAACGCGTCACTTTGTGACGCGTTGTAAGCTTGTAGATCTGCTATTTCTGCTTTTTTAATATTTGAAAATGTGTGAACATGAAAATCTTTCAACGTGGAAACGATTGTGACGATTATGCAAAAATAATTGTGATTTTCTCAAATAATTACGATTAGACAATGATGTAATAACTTTGACAGCCCTAGCTAGAGTTTATAAGTGATGTGTGATAATCATAATGTTTCAAGACATAAATAATTTAGCTTGGAAGAAAGTATAAATAAAATAATCGACTGGGTTATTTGACTGAGGAGACAGCGCCTCAGTAGTTGGATGTCAGTAGTAGTGTTGGATCATGTTAAACCCCAGGCTGTCTCTCTCTGCCTCTGTGTTGTCATCCAGGACTGTACAGAGTCTGTGCATGTCGAAGGTTCACGGCTTCATACTCAACGTTCCGTCGCGCGTGTCGCTGGGGATCGTGTCCCTCCCGCTGAGACGACGCCACTGGCTGGCGGTGCGACAGGTCAACGGGCAGTACTACAACCTAGACTCCAAACTAAAGAATCCCGTCAACATCGGAGGAGAAGCAGAGCTACGGTAAGAACTCTCTAACCAACATGTTGAAAAATATTCAACAAAGCAATTCAGCTAAATCAGTGGTTTTCAACCTTTTTCATGCCAAGGACCCCTAAATTGATATACATTTGGCTGCGGACCCCCATCTGAAAATGTTTTGTGCCATGGACCCCCAAAAGCAAAGATTTGAGTTAAAAAGGTTCACTTTAAAAAATATATATATTCAAAGATATGCAAACATTTTCAAGATTTTTCAAAAATAGCAGATCTACAAGCTCATAGCGCAGCTTGTATATCTGCTATTTTTGAATAGCCAAAGCTAAGTGGTGAAAATGATCGTGACGCTATGTTAACTAATTTTGCTGGGGACCCCCTGGTACCGCCTCCAAGGACCACTGGTGGTCCCTGGACCACTGGCTGAGAACCACTTCCTCTCTCTTCCTATTTAACCAGCGTTATTCAGAAGTAAGAGAAACATAAAATGAAATGACACGTTCGATGTCATCGTATTGTGACGATTTATGGAAATGTCAGTTAAACTCTATTATACTTAGTTGACCGGGGTCCCCTCAGGGCTCTGTACTAGGTACGCTTCTTTTTTTCCACCCCACACACCGAAACGTTTCCAAAAAGAGACGATCTCAATGCAATGCGCTGTGACCCTTGTAGATTGGACATTTTTGCCGAATGTTCGCCCCTTAGTTAATAGGCATGACTGAAGTGAGCAAATAAAATGCCCTCCTAGAACAAGTGTGTGTGTGCAGTAGAGTTCAAACTGATGGTAGAGCTAGAGTAGGCTGTGGTGTGATGTATGGTCTGTGTCTCGTAGTGAGTCATCCATCACATGAGGCTTACCTCACACACTGTTGTTGTTTGCTGCTAGTACTGCTGTAGTAGCACACTGACTGTGTTAATGGAGGCCAGTGGTTCTCAACCTGTGGGCCACGAGGGTATTGCAAGTGGGCCCCCAGATAAGTGGCAAAGAACTAAGATTTTAATGATGATGAAAAAAAAATGATATGGTATTTTTTTTGTATCTTTAAAACTTAAAAAAACAGTTTTAATTGTGATACTTTACCGATAAATAGGAACTTAAAAGTATGCTATTGTTGTGGTTCCATTGATCCAAGCCGGAACACAATCGATTGATTGACAATTAAAAAATAAACATGCCCGGAAAATGCACCCATCTCACCACTTAAGTTAAGCGAACGCTTTCGAGATTTCTCATAGTGGTCCCTGATCCAGAGAAGGTTTGAGAACCACTGATGTAGGCCATCCTCGGACGGGCCCTCCAGTCATCTCCATCCTCCACACATCCTCCGTGCGCTGCAGTCTCATAATCCACCCTCTCCTCATCTCCAGCTTGACACTCACTCTCTTCTCTCTCATCTTTCCCCTCTCTCTCTCGCATTCAAATTACAATGAGCTTTATCGGTGTTCAATTCTTCAGTATCTGTTAATAAAACAATACAGAAACTCTTCAAAGTAACAATTATTACGTATAGCATCAACACATTTCAAGTATTCAATCTCATAAGAATGATTAGCTCCATTACAAATGCAAGGAGTACAAATGCATCAATGATTACAAATGCATCATGTGGCTTATACTATACCACAGCTAGCAGCTACAAACACACATTCACTTTCTTTCTCCCAGTTTACACAGCAGTTCGTCAAAATTACATATTTTGTAGAATTTGGATAAGTATGTGTTTCAGATTCTCTCTCTCTTTCTCTCTCTCTCTCTCTCAGTGCGTTCCTCAGTGAGCAGCTTTCTCAGGACGTAGCAGAGATGCTTCTAGTGGTTCCACGTGACGTAGAAGAGGACGGTTCATGGCTGAACTCGGATGACACCCAGAAGTGATTTTCTTTTTTCTTTTTTTTTGGTTTGGAACAATGACATTATCGGTACATGACATGGGACGTAACCTCCTGCTCTGGGAGACAAAACAAAACAAACAAAAAACACAAGACAAAACCATGCTTTTTTTGTTTAGTTTTTTTTTTGAACAAAATGCTTCTTGACAAATTCTTCATGGAATGCACTACAACTACAATATTGACACGCTGCACTCACCAGTGAACGCACACAAAAGTTCCAAAGAGAATTGAAGACGGGGTTTTTTTCCTCCCGAAATGAAGGATTGCTTTGATTGTACCATGGTAGCATTATTAACTTTTTCTTTGCTCTGGGATGACATTGGAGCCACATGCCTCTCTGTGCATTTTGTTTGACACTAGGCACCCCATTCGGATGCTATCAATGCATTGAATGGGAGATTATCACGTTTTATCAGACCATTGAATGGGTGTTATCAGGACCTACTGACATAGTACCAACGGAGACGACTTAAAAAGTTCCATTTCGGTTTTCGGGACCATGACGGAGACGCACAGTCTCAAGCGAACTGGAGCCACGTGAGGGACCGCCGAGCGAGCTAGTTGCCGTCCCGAACGTTTACGACGTTCGCTTGAGCCTACTCGGCGCCGTTCGAGTTGTGTACCGATGGGCACAGAATGGTAAATCATGTCGTGGGGACTGCTCTGCCTCCGAGTAGGTCAGTAGCTCCCCGATTATGCCCAATGAATGGTCTGATAAATCGCGGGTAGGTCAGTATGTCGCCTACTCGCCCATTCAATGGTCCGATACAACGTGATAATCTCCCATTCAATGCACCGATAGCATTCAAAGCCGGTGGTTTGACACTAGGAAAGGGTGCACAAGCACCGAACAGAGTTGTAAAAGTATGCGGTACGACTTGAGTTGTCGTGACATACGACTGACCTTCTTTGACCTCTTTGGAGAAATTGCAATTGTTCATGCATGAAACATAATCCATTTGGTGCCAGCTTGCTCTTAACCCATAAAGACCAGGAACACGTCTGTGTAACCACCATCATGTTATACTTTTGGCTATTCAAAAATAGCAGATATACAAGCTCATAGCGCGGCACTGAGTGCCGCGCTATGAGCTTGTAGATCTGCTATTTTCTTTTAATTTTGAAAAATCTTTTTGCAAATCTTTTAATATATATATTTTTTTCAAGCGGACATTTTTAACTAAAATCTTTGCTTCTGGGGGGTCCCTGGAACAACATATTTTGATGGGGATCGGCGGCCAAAAACATTTTGGGGGTCCTTGACAAGAAAAGGTTTGAGCACCACTGATATAGCAACAATAGTTTTTCAGAAAAATGAAGACATTTGTTGAGACATTTGACAGTTAAATATGTTCGCTTAAAAAAAAAAAATATATATATATACAGTATATATTCAAAGATCCGCACAAATGTTCACGTTTTCTCAAATAAATGGCAGATCTACAAGCTATGAGCTTGTATATCTGCTATTTTTGAATAGCCAAATAAATCTAAAAATGACACACAGATGTGTTCCCGGTCTTAATGCGTTAACGTTACTGAAACACACAAAAGTCCCAAACGTGAAGTGCAACCCGCCTCAGCCAAGTTTTGAGTAGAAGGGTTTAGGGTACTCAACAGTACAGTATAAGCAAAAACACTTCACAAACCCGATAAATAATAAACAGGCCAGCCTACAGGGTCTTTGCGAGGGTGGAGCTTTGCCTGGACGATAAGTGTGTTTTGGGGGTGTTTTTCTTTAAGCGGATTTACTTAAAATAGCCTACCCAAATTAAAGTCAGTGGAGAACTCATTAAATCGGCACCTTTACTGCAGTTGTGGCAGAGACTGACTTATTGACAGGCGTCTTCCTCAGTGTCGAGCTGCTTAGTCAAAGCCTCGACACTTGTCCAAACGTCAGTCAGTGACAGACTTGAACCACTTATACACTTCAGTGACCAGTGTCCCCCAGGGGTCTATATACTTGGTCCCCTCCTTTTCCCCCCTCTTCATCAAATCACTTTGCCGAAAATAGCCAATTTACAAGCTTGTAGATTTGCTATTTTTGGCAAATGTTTGCCTATTATGACACACCCATTATGAGATGCTAGTGCTCCAGCAGTGGTTCTCAAACTTCTTCATGTCAATGACCCCTAAATTGACACTTATTAGCCTGTGGACCCCCATTTGATATGCCAGGGAGTGGGACCCCCATAAGAGAAGATTTTTATGTCTCTAGCAGTAATTCTCAACCATTTTAATTTCAAGGACCCCCAGTTTGACATGCATTAGGCTACGGACCCTCATTTATTGGCATTTCTATCTCTCCAATTTATATTGTAAAATCAATGTTTAACTCTGAGTGTACAATTGGAACCAAATGGACCCATTAGGGTCCATTTGGTTCCATTTGCACACTCAGAGTTACAGACGCATAAGGGTCCATTTTGTTCCTAACTATCCATCATTTAGCTGGGGACCCCCTGGAACTCCCTCAAGGACCCCCTGGGGGTCCCCGGACCCCACTTTGAGAACCAATGGTCTACATTAGGAAGTGCCCTCGTAACAGGTTTTTGCTCAGCTACTAAAACACAATCTGCCCAATGTGCTTCAAGAGAAAATGGCTGAATTATCTTATCAGACTTTCCACTTTAGGAATGCATTGGGTGTGACTTATAATGCGCCAAACGCCCTAATTCTTAGCCTGGTAAACCCCCCCTCCCTCCGGAAATCTCATTTGCATTATAAATTACAAATGAGATTTCCGGAGGGAGGGTTTACCAGGCTCTACCTAATTATATCACCATGTACAGTACATACGAGTTGATTACGTTTTTAGTTTGAGTAGCACCTGAATACACTCTTTACCCTTTTTTCTGTTTTACTCATCTATGCACTACAGAGGTAGACTGCTTTAGGACTGGTTGTCTTCCTGATGGTCTATGTATGCACACACACAGGTACTATAGAAGCACTGGCTGCTGGATATGTTCATTGTATGTTAATCCATTGAGACCGGGAACGCATCTGTGTCTTTCTAAAGATTTCTTTGGGCTTTTTCAAAAAGCGTGAAAATGTGTGCAAATCTAAGAATATATATATATATATTTTTTTAAGCGAACATTTATAAAACATTTTGTCCCAGGGACCCCCAGAAGCAAAAGATTTGAGTTACAAATCGCTTTAAAAAATATATATTCAAAGATTTGCACAAATGTTGCACGATCTTTCAAAAAAAATAGCCAAAGAAATCTAAAATGACAGATGCGTTCCCCGGATTGAATGGGTTATTTCCTATTATGTTGTAATTTGTCCTTTTCCCTCTCCTATTAATCTATGCATATCTAATTATTGAATGGGAGCACATTGTCTTATCGTCACTGTCGGGTGGAAACCTTGTCCCAAAACTGTTACTTTTCAGGAAATGGGGGGAAAAAAAGTTACCCGCGTTCCAATGGATCTAATGTAGTTAGCATTTAGCAACAAGCTCTTGTTGATACTTTTCACCGGTTAAATATTTATAAAAAACCACAGACACACTGAACCACTTTCACTTTAACCCATTAAGACCTGAGGCGATTCTTTAAAAAAAATCTAAATCCTAACAGTTTTTGGGGGAAAAAAATCTAAAAAAGTTTTTTTCAAGATTTTTCAAAAATAGCAGATCTACAAGCTCGTAGCGCGGCACTCAGTGCCGCGCTACGAGCTTGTATATCTGCTATTTTTGAATAGCCAAAGAAATCTAAAAGTGACACAGATGCGTTCCAGGTCTTTACAATTTTGAAAAAGTAGCAAAGACATCTACAAGCTCACAACCCGTCGCGATACAGCCACATTGTGAGCTTGTAGATCGTCAAATATTTGCACGACCTCGTCATAACGATGAGGTAGGGCATTCATTTATGGAAAAAAACAACTAAGTTTTCTGCCCGACTGGGATGTTATGTTGCAGACTGACGGAAACACACCCAACACAACCTCAGAGGTTCATCATGATACTGAAAACATATTTATATTAAAAAGGTTTGATCTGTTGTTTTAAATGGGTTATTACGGTACATTGATTAAAGTTCTGTCATTTGGATTCCATTAGAATGTCATCTATGGAAGCTTGTTGCGCATCGAAAATAACAGATCTATAAGCTCACAACACGTTGCACTGCGCACGTGTTGTGAGCTTGTAGATCGGCTATTTTCGGTTAGTAGTTTTAAGATGAAAGGGTATTTGGAGTGGTTATAATCCATGTTCAGAAGCATCTTCCATAAACATGAATGGTTTCAGATATTTCATGAAATCAGTGATTTCTTCAACTGTGTGTAAAATAGCAAGAACATAGGCTTACAATGGTTAATACCTAAACATTTGACATGCTGTTAATTGTTTAGGACACACCGTGATAGTGTGCGTGCTCCTTTTTGAAAAATCATATTGGGACTTGGCCTAACAAAATGGTCCATGAGATTTTATTTATCTTTATTCCATGGGTTATTATTATTACTATTATTATTACATTGGAGTGTTGGTAGAGTGCAGGCATGAAGAGGACCAGTCGATCGTTGAGGTTATCGTAGTTATTTTTATTTATATTAGACTCTTGAAGTGTAAAAGGATGCCATTCAAAAGGAGCATTGATATAATACCTTACAAACTCAATTTCAGGGTTACCAAGGTCAGTAGGCAAGGAGGGGGATTCAATGAAATCTCCGACATATCATCACCATATATACACAAAAAACAGCCTATAGAGATCTCAGAAACCCACTGCTATACATAGTTATTATTGCTAGTTACGGCAGGGCTACTGCAGCACCAGTAGCAGGAAGTCGTATTGCTATGTACCTGCTGTCAGTCGCATGGGAATTGTAGTTCTCCACTCTCAAGACCGACGGGGGAAATTGTAGTCCCTCTGTTTGGCCTTCATTAAGGGGCTTGATGGCCCTCGAGTGTTTTTATTTTAAGAGCACAGGTTTTATTCAGGTATTATATAGACAGTGAAATGTACAGTAGAATAATATCAGAAGATATAATATCAGAAGGTAATACAAGGGAAATACAGAATTGCCACCTATAAAAAGTAAAAAAACAAAACATTTGAATACCAAGTGAGGGAGCTGCATATCCATTCACAGAGAAAAAAAAAGTGTCTTGTTGCTACGTGCCAGTGTTTTTTTCTACAACAATAGGTTTTTTTCTTTTTTTAATATAAAAACTCGAAAATAAATTGGTGATACCGATACATTTAAGAATATAAAACTACAACGCAGTAACGTCAATACCATTTTTGGCTCGCCTCACAGTTAACACAGACTTTGGACAGATAAAAGTGGAACAAAGGGGGTACTTTGACTGACTGATACTTGGTGCATACCTTTTTGCATAACCCCACACACGACCCTATGTGCCATGATAGTCGAACGTGAGTCCCCTTTAACGGTGCTTCTTAGCTTCTTTTTAAGTGCTTCTAATCACAATTGTCAATGGTACTGACGTTACACGTCTTGATTTCACACCTAGCATTCAGTTTTTTATTTATATTAGTTCTTTTTTTCTTTCCATCTCAGTAAAGTGTCCATTCATAAGAAAATTTAACTCTTTGTCTTTTTTTCCCACTACGTTTTTTTTTCCTAACAAAAAATATTCAACGTGAATACAGGTTCCTTGAATGGGAGGGGTTGGGGTGCGATTGACTTCCCCCGTAACCAGTCAGCATGCTGGGAGAGTACTGTACTTTCACAAAACCACGTGATTCGCCAGATGGGACATTGATGAAGGTCCGAAGGTGTAGGTGTAGACAGAAAAGAACGGGGAAAAAAATAAGACAAGAAAATACAGTTATTCATCCAAGTCACGAAGATCAACATAAAATTGGAATGTACATGCTGGTCACTATCAGTGTTGCCAGATTCTGTGAGAGAAACAAGCAACCAGGTCTAGGAAAACCAGCCCAAAAGAAGTGACTATGGGCCACATGTGCACTTTAACATGTACATCAGCTATTTGAAAATAGCCGATCTACAAGCTTGTAGATCGGCTATTTTCAAATAAAATCTTGCGGGGAAATTATAATAAGTGAATCTGGCAACCCTGGTCACTATCTGGCCAGCATCCAAAATGTTAAACTAGTCCTTACTACTGGGACACTTCAGGGCAAAGAAGGTTTTGAATTCTAATCACTTAAAACCCTATATATACAGTATGTTGTTAACTGGGGTCCCTCAGGGGTCCACAATTGGTCCCCTCCATTATTGCCTCAACAACCAAATCTCTTCAGGGAAAATAGCCAATCTACAAGCTCACAACGCATCACAGAGTGACACGTGAGTTTGTAGATCCACGAGGCACTTAGAGATAACTGAGGAGGATATACGCTTGTGTTAATGACAGGAGTTAATGGTGCGTTCATGCCAAGTGGGAAATGCTTCCCACATCAGAGCGCTCAAGTATTTGAGGTTGGAAACAAACCAGACACCTGTAAGTCTGTTTTGAAAGTCTTGTTATTTCTTGTTCAAACCTTTCACTACTAACATCGGCATGTTGCTACTCGAGTTTACATGACGCCAGAGAAGTCTCTGACATCATGAGATGAGAAAAGCCTCGAGAGTTACAGACCAGGAATCCAGAGTTGGAGGAACATTCGCGTACGTTTTTCCTACCGGGAAGCCGGGCATTTCCCCAGTTTGTACTTGGCATGAAAATGTACCCTTAACCACTTAAACCCTGTATATACTTTTGTCGACTGTTGTCTCCCAGGGATCTGTACTTGGTCCCCACCTGTTTTCCCCTCTACACCGAATCTCTTAGCCGAAAATATATCTACAAGCTCACAATGCGTCGCGATGTGTTGCTTGTAGATATGCTTTAGATATTTTCACAGAATGTTTACCTATTTTTGGGATGCTAGGGTTTAAGTGGTTAAACCGTGAGCAGATGAAGGAATAGTAATGCCACCAGAAAGAAAAGAAAAAAAAACAGGCCAGCCTACAGGGTCTTTGCGAGGTTGGAGCTTTGCCTCCACGTTAAGTTTTGCGGATTTTTTTTTAACGGATTTAAAATGGGCATCGTACACTAACAGTAATGATAGATGGTTATGTGACAAGTACAGAGGAACTCACAGAAGGGGGTGGGGACTGTCTTTCAGTCAAGGGCAGGCTCTCATAGCCAGGGTTGCCATTGGAGGAAACGTTTGGAGTCCTGCATAGAGACAGAGAGAGATAAAGGACAGAGAGAGGGAAGAGGAGGAATGGAGGAATGAACGAGAAAAAAAGGGGGGGGGAAACGGGTGAGACACGTCGAGAAAGACATAGGGTTGAGGAGGGGGGGGCCGGCGGGTGGACGGGAGGCCGAAGGAAAGGTAAGAAGAGAAAGGAAGGCAGAGTGATTAGAAAAATGATGCGGAGTGATATAAATGTATATACAGAGCTAAATGAATATACAGTCATCTGCAGGTGCACTTTAAAGTCAGGACTGCAACTCACCAAATTCCATTTTTGGAATCATACTTTTTCTCAATTAGTCTAACACCTGCATGCAAAAGCACACAACGCCAAGCCATTCCATTTAAGAGGAGCTGACTGTGATTGTAGTGTTGGTTTTATTTAAAGACTTTGGCCGTTAGCTTTAGGTCAGTATCTCTGTAAAGCGGTCTTAATGACGGATGTGGGAGCAGTCAGGGTGTTAAATGTTATCGAGTTAGGCTTCCCAGAGCAGGGGTTCTCAAACTTCTTTATTTCAAGGACCACCCCCCGCCCCCGTAACTCTGAGGGCGTACAAATGGAACCAAATGGACCATTTGGAACCCCCGAGGGTCCCTGGATCCCACTTTGAGAACCACTGCTCTAGAGTATGAGCTAACCTCAGAAAGTCCAAGGAGAGACGGGGGGAAAGAGTTGCAGAAGTGTGGACGGTGTGTGAAAATGGAGAAGCCAATGTGAGGACAATGAAATGCGGAGGAAAAAAAGCCCAAGCGAGCAGAGAAACAAGACATGACTAAGGAAAGAGTAGAGACCCCGAACAGACAGGAGAGGACAAGTCCAGAGGAACAAACTTGGAGAGAGATCTTGATCACGTATGACGACAAGGACTTTGGACGCCACGGTGGTGCAGATGACGAGATGAGAGTGATGATGGAGGTGGCCGGGCGGAGAGAGAGAGAGGTCGGGGGGGGGGGGGGGCGACAACCTGAGCCCTCACATCACCGAGAGGGGAGGAGGGGGGGTTTAAACGAGCGCGACCTTCGCTGTCACTGACACCTTTCCCGCAACCCCATAGTAGAAGTAGCAGTAGGAGTGGTGGTCGCACTGGTCTACTACTTGTTGAGGTCATTCGAAACATGAACCAGATCTGTTGGGCAAAACGTTTCGATGCGGAAGGAAAGGGATTGGGGGGAGAGGGGGGGGGCTACGTCGTCTGTCTTGGAAAATCGCTCGACAGACGGTGACCCATAGACAGACACACAGACAGACAGACCTCGGGTAATTGTGTCTGTTCTTCCCCCTGCCTACGCTTACTGTTGCAGTCCACATTGACCTGTCTGTGTGTCTGTCCTGCGTTTGCATGTGCTTGACCCTGGCAGCTTGCTGGCTTTTTGGTCTGTCCCTGCCATGTGTCTATATGAAAGTAAGAGTACAGTGTGTAATCCTATAGTTACCTCTTAGACCAACCCTCGCCTCTTCTCTATATCCACAGTAATTCTCTAACCTTGCCTAACACTGAGCTCTCTGTGCTTACTTAGGGGGGTGGGTGTGAGGCTATGTTCAAAAATATTTTTTGTTGTTGTTATTCGTCTTCAAAGCTAATGTAAGTGCTGTCAAGCTAACATGTTTGCAACTATTATGTCACTTATTTCTGTAATGGCTAAAGCTCAGCAGCCAAGCCAACGTGTGTCTCTGCGTTGCTTGCTGTTATCCGTACTGCGTGTTGCCATACTGCATCCTAGCCGTAATCTCTGCTCAGCTGGGGGGGATATTTCACCTTAGCTAACTGATCTAGAATCAGCTGTTCATCTCCCAGCATTAAGTCATTAAGACCAGGAACGCAGCATGTGGGCAATTTTTTTAGATTTCTATGGCTATTCAAAAATAGCAGATCTACAAGCTCATAGAGCGGCACCGACTCACCGAGTGCCGCGCTATGAGCTTGTAGATCTGCTATTTTTGAAAAATCTTGAACATTTGTGCAAATCTTTGAATATATATTCTTTAAAGCAAACATTTGTAACTCAAATCTTTTTTTCTGGGGGGTCCCTGGAACAACATATTTTGCAAATGTTCGCTTTAAAAAAAATATATTCAAAGATTTGCAAAAAAATCTAGCAGATCTACAAGCTTGTATATCTGCTATTTTTGAATAGTCAAAGACATCTAAAATGACAGAGATGCGTTCCCGGTCTTAATGGGTTAACATGAGACACAGGAAACACAGAACTGATGTCAGTGTCTAAAAAGCATCATTTATACGTCATCGTACGACCAGTATCGGCAATGTCGTTATTTCCGCCCATACGACGACGTATAAATTAGGCTTCAGGACCATTCTTAGTCCTCCTATCTGAAACTTCTATGGGGGGGGGTTTCGGGGTGCACTCTGCCTGTCTGTCTGTCTGCGTGTCTGCGTGTCGGTGTTACTCACGGGAGCGGCGGCGCGCTAGAAAAGGGGGGTGTCCAGCCGGCCCCCGGGTAATTATAGAAGGGGGGCAAGGCCCCTCGCTGAGACCCCGTGGCCGTCGGTCTACGTGCCTGATGGGTGGTGAAGGGGTCCTCGCTCTCGCTGTCCGAGTCTTCGTACTCCTCCGAATCACTGTCGCCAGCCGACACCAAGGAGAGAGAGAGAGAGCGAGAGAGACAGATGTGTGAGCACTGAGCAGCAGAGGATAATAATGGTCCCCGTGTTTACATGTACTCTGCAGTGAAGCACTGCTGTTTTACACCCTGCTGCAAAGTCACTTTATATCATAGCACAAGTTTGTTTTAATCCCTTGTTTACAGTTTATGTTGAAGTCACACGGTGTAAAAAATTTACCCTCACACTGCTAGGAAAACGGCAGCCCACTTCCCACCAAGTTTATGAATGACAATCCACCAATCTGTTCTCAACCACTTTAATGTGGTCCATGTTTTGCCCATGTCATTCTAGGCAAAGCGTTGGCAAACCTTTTCACAATTTGTTAAATATTTTCAAGATCGAAAGAATTTTATACGTGGAAAATAGCCTTATGTACAAGCTCACAACGCAACATGTTGTGAGCTAGTACATATTTTCGAATAGCATAATAAAATAGGGCTTAAGTAGTTAATTAACTCTTCAGGGAAGCCTACTGCCCTGAAGAGTTTGCTACTGTTTGCAAACAAACAAACAAACAAACAAACAAAAACACACACACTCACACACACAACAGCGATTACAATACCCGCAGGCCATCCTGCTGACTCATCCACGGCACGCATACCATATAGATTAGACACACAAACGCACTTGTAAAGTCATAGGTTTGCAGTGGTGGAAAAAGTACTCAAATGTTTTACTCAAGTAAGAGTATCACTACTGCAATATAGAAGTACTCCGTCACAAGTAAAAGTCCGGAATTCAAAATTGACTTGAGTAAAAGTACAAAAGTATTGGTATCAAAATGTACCTAAAGTACCAAAAGTAAAAGTACTAAAACGTTTGAAAATAGCAGATCTACAAGCTCACAACGCGTCGCTGTGAGCTTGTAGGTCGGCTATTTTCAAATAGCCTCGGTATAAAAAAGGGCTAAAGTGGTTAATGTATGTTTTATAATGTAATAATTTATATCTGCAAAGTAACTAGTAACTAAAGTTTTCAAATAATTGTAGTGGAGTAAAAGTACAATATTTGCTTACAGTACAGTACTTGAGTAAATGTATTTAGTTACTTTACACCACTGTAGGTTTGTGTTCATACTATGGCCCAACTTAATTGTGACATATCTCCAGTGGTGTAAAGTAACTAAGTACATTTACTCAAGTACTGTACTTAAGTACAATTTTGAGGTACTTTTACTTTACTGGAGTATTTCCAATTGTCTATACTTTTACTTCTACTTCTACTTTTACTCCACTACAATTATTTGAAAACTTTAGTTACTAGTTACTTTTCAGATATAAATTATGATATTATTAAACATACATTAACCACTTTAGCCCTATTTTATACATGGGCTATTTGAAAATAGCAGATCTACAAGCTCACAACGCGTCGCGATGCGACACGTTGTGAGCTTGTAGATCTGCTATTTTCAAACATGTTACTTTTGGTACTTTAAGTACATTTTGATGCCAATACTTTTGTACTTTTACTCAAGTAAGTTTTGAATTCCGGACTTTTACTTGTAATAGAGCACTTCTACATTGCAGTATTGATACTTTTACTTAAGTAAAACATTTGAGTACTTTTTCCACCACTGCGTTAGCCTGACACTCAGCCTGAAATTTCATTTCGTTTCATGCGAGGCAAACGATTCAGGGGGTGGAGCCAGGCTACCACTGCGTATCTCTCCACCTGATTTCA
This sequence comes from Gymnoscopelus braueri, assembly GCF_963280865.1. NCBI lineage: Eukaryota > Metazoa > Chordata > Actinopteri > Myctophiformes > Myctophidae > Gymnoscopelus > Gymnoscopelus braueri. Next base: position 15,964,378 of record NC_137605.1, read on the forward strand.
GACTTGTCCAATAGGCTGTATGCCTTTAACCACGTATAGGTCATGTACTGTAAGTGATATGTCTTTGTTAAAATAAGAGCTAAATAGCTCCATAGTGTACACTAATAGTAATCATTGCTATGAGCGTCTGGTCTCCCCCTCTCTCCAGCTCTTCAGTAAACAGAACATAGATTTTCAGGTCAGGATACCAATTTGATCCAATCAGGAGAGAGAACTCACACCAATCAGGAGAGAGAACTCATATAAGATAGAGTATAGATACAAGTGAAATTGGAAGTGACTGATTGGATAAAATTGGTATCCAGATTCCTGACCAGAACATTTTCTGTTTACTAAAGCACTGAAGAGATAGGGAGACCCCTATTAAAGAACTAACTTTTAAACAAAACCAAAACATCACTTACATATCATTTACACCAATATACTTTATTATACTATACTATACTGACGAATAGCAAAAATAGCTGATCTAAATTTTGTATTATTATTATTTATTATAATTTTTTGGACAATGAATCGCCTCTAAATGCCCAAAGTAGGGACGTCAAGGATTGACACCTTGAAAAAATATATATGTAATAATAATAATTGCATGTGTAACAGTGTATGGATCTTTCCCCCCCCCCCCCATGTTTGACCAACAGTTGACAGGATGTGTGTGTCTTCATACTGTAGCTAGTTTCTGTTTCAGTGCTACTGTGAATGCAGATTCACTGCAATGGGACGACGCTATATTCACAGACAGATCAAAACAAATTAAATCCCCTTCTTGATCTCTCTTAAGCTCTTTTGCCGCCTTTAAGCGGCCGTCTGTGATACAGTGGAAAAATATCAACTGCAGGGGGGAAAAAAACTGTAATAAACCTGCGGGTTGAAGGCTGCACATTGGAAATAATAATAATAATATTATAACTGAATGGCGTTCAAAGGGTCATTCCTGCTAAATATACAATAACTCAAAAATCACCCCATAGTTATACTAGCAACACATGCATGGCTTTCTCACAGGGTTGCCAGATCTGCTTATTATAATTTCCCTGCAAGATTTTATTTGAAAATAGCCGATCTACAAGCTCACAACGCATCGCGACGCGTTGTGAGCTTGTAGATCTGCTATTTTCAAATATCTGATGCATACGTTAAAGTGCTCATGTGGCCACATAGTCGCTTCTTTTGGGCTGGTTTTCCTAGACCTGGTTGCTTGGTTCTCTCACAGAATCTGGCAACACTGCTTTCTCATCAGTTTCACATTTTCATTGAATACTGACTGCACCAGTACTCTCACTCACACGCACACGCACGCGCACACACACACACACACACACGCACACACCTTGGGAAGCTCCTCCAGGCACCAGGTAGGGAGCAGAGGAGGGCAGTGAACGCCAGAGCAGACAGGAAGGAGTAGAGGGAGAGGTACAGCAGCCCCTCCATTCCATCGTAGCACAGGCCTTTCAACGAATCTATGTAGTCCTGAGAGCAAGAGGTGGGAAGCACTACTTAAAACCAATGGTTCTCAAACACACTTTATTTTATGTATACAAAAGGTATTTGTACAAATGGAACCAAATGGACCCCATAACTGTCCATTTGGTTCCATTTATACGCTCTCAGAGTTGCTAAGGACCCCCTGGAACCCCCTCAAGGACGCCTTGAGAAGCACTGACTGAAAGGGACACCATCACACTTCTGATGTGCATTTCAGTCAACTGTTGGTGATGACTATAGTCTGCCGGTGTCTGTCTGTCTGTCTGTCTGTCTGGCATGCAGATATGCCCAAATATGGGCCGATTTGCGCTGATGTCAGGCTTGTCCGACGTCGGCGCAAATCGCTGTGGTTAGGCGACAGTGTTTTGTGTGATGTCAGACACATGAGAGAGAGAGAGGTGAGGAGAGAGGAGAGACAGATGAAGAGAGATGGATGGAGAGAGAGGGATGGAGAGGGTGAGGGAGGGAAGGAGTGTGACAGAGAGCCTGTTTCACACACACAATAACCCAGCCAATGCTGGGTACCAAAACCTGTGATTTTTCATTTTTTATTTTCAGGTACTTCTTCACACTGTCATGAACCACACTATATAGTCATTATTGATACACTGTTGATGCAGTCTCTCCACTCATTCAGAGTCCTTGTGCAGATATATAGCCAGAATATAAACTCATTGTTTTATCTCATTTTTTATTTATCTTTGGTTTGGTTCTTACTCTTCTTAGTCTTACCTGTGCCTCTCCTGTGTGTCATTCTTACTGCTGCTGTTGCTGCTATGATGACACCTGAATTTGACTATGGGGATCAATAGAGTTTTATCTTATGTAAAGCAGCATGCTTTCTGTATAATCTGTCATGTGTTGCTGGAAGTCATGGACAACAGGAGGTTGGCAGTTAGTGACAAGGTCATTGATACACATAAATGTGTTCATATATGAGGAGGAGGAGGTGGTGACTGTAAGTAGGATCACTTATTAAAATACTGCATACTTACAGTAATTTATCCTCAAAAATAGCACAGTGTGATTTTAGTTTACACAATTAAGAAATGCAGAATATTCACTTATGAGCCAAACCACAGTGGAACAGAAGATGGAGAAAATGCATTTATTACCTAAATAATTGAGGCTAGTAATGATGAACACAATATCTATATAAAATAATCAGAATGATTGCCTATGTCATCATAATCATCATACATTATAATATTAGTCCAGTACAGTGTGAGCCTGCCTTACAGTAGCCTAGAGTTACCTTGTTGAGACCTCGGCAGTTCAGTAGCGCCACCAGCTGGTGGAAGTTGCTCTCTGTGGAGTTGAGTATCTGCTGGACCTCCCTGAGAGATTTCTACATTGACAAACGTCACGTCATTTGCACAGTGAAATGAGTGAATAAACTCAGAATGTAATAAATCAGTGTTGATTTCGTCGACTAAAACTATGACGAAAAATGTTCGTCGACTACATTTTTTCACTGACCAAAATAAAATTAAAATTTAAATTAACTACGATGACTAAAACTGAGACTAAATATATTGACAATTTCGTCAACAAATAAAAACTAGACTAAAATGTTAGTGAGGGACTAGAGGAGAAGAGATTCAGTAGAACTAAAAGTCAAGTCATTTTATGTTTGATTGTACTCGGGTGTTGCGCTCTGAAAATAGCAGATCATCTACAAGCTCGAGCTCGTAGATCGGCCATTTTTCAGCACGCAACCAAGTGCCATCACGGCGTTGCCAAAATACATTTTAGTCGACTAAATCAACTGTAGATTTAGTCGACTATAATCTTATGATATTTAGTCGACTAAAACTAGACAAAAACTAAAACATTTCATATGACTGAAATATGACTAAAACTGAATGGAATTTTATTCAAAAGACTATGACTAAAAACTAAATAAAAAGGTGCTGTCAAAATCAACACTGTAATGAATTGAGCAGAGTGACGCATGCTGACAGTGTACTGTACCTCAGCTTTGGGGAACTGTGGGAGAGCGTTTCTGTCCAGACTTGAGAGTTGTGTGTGCATGTTGGACAGAGCCCTCTGTGACTGGGTCAGCAGCTGGACACAAACAGAGTTTCTATTACACTTTGTAAAAGAAAATAGATTTCTCTGACGCGTTTCAAAGAAATTGGGGCCCCGGTATTAGGTTATCTTAACTCCCCTATATGACAGTGTACGTTTTGGTATTGGTAGTATATGTGCCATGCTAATGTTTTGTATATTTCTGTGTATTTTGATTTGGAGTACATGTCCTTTTTTCCAGTTAAAAATCTTTTTTTATGCTGATCTAAGAGCTTGCAGTTGGGATATTTTTGAATAGCCGAAGTACAACGTAGCAGTGGTTAAACTTAACAAATATATCGTACATAGCAAACATAAATAAAGAAAAAGACATAAATGCAACAAAAAACAAAAAAAATACAGTTGTGTCTCCTTGTATTTTTCTTGTTATGGATGAGAGATACATTTGAGATGATATTCTAATAAACGCAAATGTAATGAAATAAGCTCTCATACATCTCAGATTAAAGCACAGATGGTCGTCCTACTGTAGGCTACTGTACCTGTTGGAAGGGACTGTTCATACGGCTGTTGCAGGTCAAGTAGTAGTCCAACACATCTGTATGTACACAAACAAAGAGACGACCAGAGATCTACTTGGATACATGTGGAATAAAAAGGAAGGGTAACTAAAGCTACAATTTGGAAGTGAGGTTATCAAAGGAATAACACCCCCCCCCCCTTCCCCCCAAATGGAAGGTGGTTTGTTCAGTAACAGGGGTCTCCCCATCTCAGGTTGGGATTTTCAGGAGAGAGAACTCAATTGGAACATTTCTTAACAACTTAATTCCCCCATCAAAAAAAAATAAAAATAGGGAAGCCAGGGTTAAAGTGGGTAACAAATGTTTTATTAAATTGTTCAATTGTGCTATTATCAAACAAATCTCAAAAATAATCAGACAGTCATGTGTTTACTTCAGCGTTATCAAAAGCAGGGATAAAACATCCCCACCGGCAATAAAAAAAATTGAAATGTCAAAAGCAAAAAGGCAAGGATCCCCCTCCATAGCAAATCGAACCCTGACTTCACGGCTGGACTAAAACAACACAGTAAGGTGGGACACTTAATCATTTTGTATAGATGAGTCTGCTACTGTACCTGCGCTGGTCCCAGAGTTGAAGTGGGTGGAATTGAGAACGAACGAGTTAGGATCTGAGCAGAAGTCACTTAGAGCCTGATGATGATGATGAAGAGAGAGAGAGAGAGAGAGAGAGAGAGAGAGAGAGAGAGAGAGAGAGAGAGAGAGAGAGAGAGAGAGAGAGAGAGAGAGAGAGAGAGAGAGAGAGAGAAACACGCTTTTAAATATGTTCTTTTCGGCAAGCACCATCGTGAGAGAGAGAAGAAATCAGAAGAAAAATATTTAGACCAGGTGGTACGGAGAGAGAAGCATCAAAATCACAACATGGAACACTTAGTTTTACATTGGGGACTGCTCTCTTTTTCAATAAACAAAGAAATGAAAGAAATTCAGAAACTACAACTACAAGAAAATTCGTACATTTTCCAGAAAAATATCAAATTTCTATTTTGTCTCTCGAGCTGAAAATGTTTAGGAACCCCTACTGGAGATCGCCGATTCGAGATCGAGATTTATTACAAAATGATGAATACAAAATGAACACAGATTAAAGGTCAGCTTTGTCAATCGTTTCTTATCGGAATCCTATCGTTTTATGGTGAGGATGTAGAATCTGTTCACACAGTTGTCTTCTGTGCGCCAAGAGCTCGCTCTGTCTGCACTGGAAAATCCCCGCAGGCCTACCTACGACGTAAAACAATAAATTCCACTGAACGAATAGAAATCAATTTAAATGCACTCATTCGGGTCAGGAGAGTGGAACAGGAAAGCGATCGCATAGAGAGAAGTTACTGGTGGCACACTGACCAGCTGACACACTTCCACTGAACTACATCTGGCTGCCGGTGGCTGAGCTGCTATTGATCATCCACTGACTGACGCATGGAGCTCTATAGCCCAGATTAATTAGACACCTCTCTGCAGTGCTGGAAAAAGTACTCAAATTCTTTACTTAAAGTAAAAGTACCAATACTGCAATATAGAAATACTCCGTTACAAGTAAAAGTCCGGAATTCAAAAATTACTTGAGTAAAAGTACAAAAGTAATGGCATCAAAATGTACTTAAAGTACCAAAAGTAAAAGTACTAAAATGTTTGAAAATAGCAGATCTACAAGCTCACAACGCGTCGCGATGCGACGCGTTGTGAGCTTGTAGATCGGCTATTTTCAAATAGCCTATGTATAAGATAGGGCTAAAGAGGTTAATGAATGTTTTATAATATAATAATTTATATCTGAAAAGTAACTAGTAACTACAGTTTTCAAATAAATGTAGTGGAGTAAAAGTACAATATTTTGGATCCGAGATGTAGTGGAGTAGAAGTAAAAAGTACAGAAAATTTGGAATACTCCAGTAAAAGTACCTCAAAATTGTACTTAAGTACAGTACTTGAGTAAATGTACTTAGTTACTTTACACCACTGCGGCTCTCTGAGCTCCAAACATCACCGCTGTCGCAGAACGACCCACTCCTGAACCTTCTCCATGTTTGCAGCGTTTGTTCAGTTGTTTAGGATGTATATAGGGCGGCCATAGCTTAGTGGGTAGAGAGGCTGTCTGGTAATCACAAGGTCACCGGTTTGCCCCCCCCCCCCCCGCAGGCCTCCCCCATGCAGTATACGTGTCGAAGGTTCCCTGAGCCACCAGCTGGGTTAAGCTGAAACTTTATTAATGCCCCGCGGGATTAATAAAGGTCTACCTTCATCAGCCGCAGTGGTGGTTAAAGTACTAACATCTTTACTTAAGTAAAAGTATCAATACTGTGATGTAGAAATACTCTGTTACAAGTAACAGTTCCGGAATTCAAAATGTACTTAAAAAGGTAGGGTAAGAGATATTTTTTGGTAATTTTGTTTGTTTTGCTAAAAAAGGTTCAAGTACTATATTCTGATAGTAATCATTGCTACAGAGCGTTTGTTCGGTCACAGGGGTCTCTACAGCTCTTTAGTAAACAGAATATATGGTACATTTTCAGGTAGGTGACATTTAAGCTTTAATATTTTCCTCTGAGAGGTAGTGGAGTAGAAGTAAAAGTATCGGAAATTGTAAATACTCAAGTTAAGTACAAATACCTCAAAATTGTGTACTTGAGTACATGTACCTAGTTACTTTCCACCACTGATCAGCCACATAACCTCTGCTCTCTGCATCGTCCCCTTGAAATCATTTTTCTCAGCTTTGCTGATGTGCATTTTCGGTAAAACCACCGAAGTTCCCGACACGGATGGTTCCTGAAGTGTTTTGTGCAGTGGAAATGGGGCCCTAAACGTACAGCACACAATCACGGCCAGCATGAGGTCGCCCCCCCCACCAGAAGAGGGAGTGAGAGCCACACATACAGACCAGTCAGTCAGTCAGTCAGGGAACAGAGGACCAGAAGAGGAAGAGGAGGAGGAGGAGGGGAGAGGACAGAAAGCCCAGCCAGGACAGCAGAAATCGGGCAGAGCGAGGCCCTACAGCTGGCCCATTGTTCCACTGTCAGTAAACATGGACAGAGCCGCTCTGTTTTGGGGCGCACACACACACATAAAGGCCTTTGGGACATCTCCCAGCAGCTCCACATGACACAGGACACTTTAACCCATTAAGACCCGGGAACGCATCTGTGTCACTTTTTCATTTGAGCTAAAAAAGCATTATTTTACACTTTGGCTATTCAAAAATAGCAGATCTACAAGCTCGTTACGAGCTTGTACAGTATATCTGCTATTTTTGAAAAATCGTGAAAATGTTTGCAAATCTTTGAATATATATATTCCTTTAAAGCAAACATTAACTCAAATCTTTGCTTCTGGGGGTCCCTGGAACAAAACATTTGGAGATTGGGGTCCGCGGTGAAATTCATATCATTTTGGGGGGTCCTTGACATGAAAAGGTTTGAAAACCACTGATATAGAAACATACGTTTTTCAGAAAAACGTTAGGATTTAGATGACATTTTACAGAATCGGAACCTCATGCCTCAATGGGTTAAACCAAGCCAATTGCAGAAGCCCACACACCCCTAAACCCCTACGGAGACACTTGGCACCGTTGGAAAATGGGTTAAAGTTTCTGCCCTGTGTTTTTTTGCACCTTATGTCTTATGTCTACCTGCTGCCTGCTATGTGGACGAATGTGTTACCACTTTCGTACCTTATGTTTAACCTCATGTACATACTGTATCTGCTGGTCTTGTGCTATGCGTATTTACGTGTATGTATGTTGCGTATTTACGTGTATGTATGTAGATATCTCGATCTTTTTTATGTTCTCTATTGTTTATTATTACCTAATATCATTGTTTTGACCAGAAAATTCGAATGCTTCATATTGTTACCATTATGAACATCGCAAACGATAATGCACAACAGGTGTCCCGGGATAGGAAAATAACTTGTATGATAATCTATGACAGGGTGTGCCGGTGTAGGAAACTACTAGCGTACAATAATGCACAATGGGGTGTCCCAGGATAGGAAAACAACTTACGATAATGTATGACAGGGTGTCCCCCCGGAGAGGAACTCCACAATACTAAGCAGAGTGGAGTGCCCCCCCCCCCCCCATCCTGCTCCATCTCCCAAAAAACAGCCACCCTTTCTTTGCTTCTGAGCCCAGCCAAAACAATACCCGCCTTCAAATACAGTGAGCCTTTCCAGAGCTATCTGTCCCTTCACTGCCAGGGAAGGGAACGTCGCCTTGGGGCATGAGCTTTGATTGAAGAGGCACATCATAAAATGTTCCCTATCTTCATTGTGTGTCCGACAAAAATGTCAGCGTACAGAGAGAGAGAGAATATATGGCGGGGTGGGGGCTATTGCCAATGAGAGAAGGCGACACACTAGTCGCGTTATTTTCGGTGCTGAAAGCATCTTTCAGCTTGGCCTCTCGAGCTGAACACGCTACAACGTCCCTGCTACTAGCAGTGGTGGAAAGTAACTAAGTACATGTACTCAAGTACTGTACTTAAGTACAATTTCGAGGTATTTGTAATTTACTTGAGTATTTCCAATTTCCAATACTTTTACTTCTACTCCACTACATCTCAGAGGCAAATATTGTACTTTTACTCCACTACAATTATTTGAAAACTTTAGTTACTAGTTACTTTGTAGATTTTGATTATTATTACAAAACCACTTCAGACCTATATATACTTTGGCAATTTGAAAATAGCCTTTTTATAAGCTTGTAGATCGGCTATTTTCAAAGGACTTTTATACATTTGAAAACTTGTGAAATGGGACTTTTTGAGTACTTTCTACTTTTTTGGTACTTTAAGTACATTTTGATACCAATACTTTTGTACTTTTACTCAAGTACATTTTGAATTCTGGACTTTTACTTGTAACAGTATTAGTATTTCTACATTGCAGTATTGATATTTTTACTTAAGAAAAAATTGTGAGTACTTTTTCCACCACTGCTAGTCACGTTACGGAGATTTTGCTTTTACTACCTTTCACTCTGTCACACACCACTTAGCTATGACCCCCCCCTACCCCCTCCCCCTCTCCATCCCCATCCCCATCTCTATCCATCCAGCCTTATTCTCTCTAAACCTCTCTCTGTCTCTCTGATGGTCCCCCCAGGGCCCCGGAGGCTCTCTGACGACCTCAACATTAAAGCATCTCCCTGGATGAGTTGTTCATTTACCCTCACTCACTTGCTTTTGCTGCCTTCCCTCCCTCTCTCTCTCTCTCTCTCTCTCTCTCTGCCACTCTCTATCCCCGTCAGCTCCCTGTTCTTTGTTTCTTTTCTTTCACTCCCCTTCTCTTGCACGTCCTTCTTTCTCCCATTCAATTCTTTCATTCTCTTCCCTCTCCTTCTGTAACTTGCTGTCTTTTTCTTTCACCCTGTTCGTTCACGTTCCGTTTCGCTCTCTCTCTCCCCCCAATTTGGTGTGCAATTTTCTCTCTTCTTTCCATCAACACACCCTCTCTCTCTCTCCATTTTCGCCTTTCCTTTTATATCTTTATTTCTATTCCATTTAATCCTGTCTCTGTCCCATTCTCAACACCTCCCCCTTCCTCCCGTTCCCATGCACTTGTGTTTTTCTCTCCGTTTTAGCGTCCTCTCTCCCTCTCTGTCTCTCTGTCTCTCTCTGATGTTGAAGCGAGTTCTCATTCAAAGTGCTCGAGTCGTGTTCCATCTTCCATCTTTGCTTCCCAACGCTGAACACCCACACATACACGCAACGCACTTAGATACACAAACACAGGCTCTGACGTACCAGCGCACTTTTCACCCGCAAACACACATGCAAACACACACACATTGCATCTTTAATCTCTGCCCCATTTTCCTGCCTGTTTGGTGATTTGCCACTACTGCAGAGTTCCCTAGGAGGCAGCTCTTTTCACAGTTCAGCACAATGAGCACACACACACACACACACACACACACACACACACACACACACACACACACACACACACACACACACACACACACACACACACACACACACACACACACACACACACACACACACACACACACACACACACACACACACACACACACACACACACACACACACACTGCTGTGTTTTGGATTCCCGGCATCCCCTTGGCCTGCCATGGAGGGTCAGACCCCTGAAGGTCTCTCTTCCTGCAACCTCAGTGAGCCAAAATCCCCCTGTTTAGTCCCCCCATTCACTTTCTTTTTGTTGCACCCCCCCCTCCCCCCCCCATCCCCTCATCTCTGTTACCCTGCACCCCATCCCCTCATTTCTCTAACCCCCCCCCCATGCGTCCCTTGTCTCTGGAGCATTTGTATGGGGGTTAGAATAGTTTAGCAGTTTAGAGAACTGTCCACCCGTGACAACCAGTACAACATACTAGTGATGGCCTACACGGTAATCATGGGCATGGCATGGGACCCAGGTACCTTCAAGACATGATCCACCCCATACGCCCTTTACCGCTCACTTAGATCACCTAACACAAGAGGGTCTGTTCATTAACACCCTGGACAACACCCCTCCTCCTGGCCCCCAAGCTGTGGAATAAACTCCCTCTTGCGGTCAGGACTGCAGACTCGCTCCCCATTTTCCACCGCAGTTTGAAAACCCCAACTCGTCAGACTCTTATCGAGAGAATCTTGGGTTTCATAGCTCTCCTCCACAAATCTAATACTTTTTGTACATTTTCAATCTGTATACTTCTATGATCTATCATTGAGTGTGTGCAAATAATAATAGTAACCAAAGAACGGAGGATGTGCGTTATTTGTTTTTCTGCAAATAATAATACATCTGGATTTGTTGGCAATTACTCAGAGTGCACCAATATCACTATGTTTCTATGCTTGTTTAATGCTGACAAGGTTTTTAACAGTGCAAACTGCAAGTGAAAGTGAACAAGGACAAAAAAGCTTTTGCTCACAATTGCACTAATGCACTTATGTGTGTATTTATGTATATGTTTATACCTTATTGCACATCTTGTAATTGTATGGGTGAGTAATAAATAAATCCCTTTCGAACCCCTTGAGTCTTGAAGTGACGTCAATCCAACAAATGAATCATGTGCAGAATGCAGGACGTAAATACATGAACACATAAATACAGTACATTGTATTGCATCTATTATGTGTTTACTGTAAATCTACAGCAAGGAGATTATAATTGATTGTAAATGCTACTGGAAGCTGTAATAGTTTAAATATCTGTTGTATCAGGTGTGTTGTAGGTCCTGTGTGTGGCATGACACGTAAATAAGATAATTGATTCAATGAATGTAATAAACGCATTTGACTGTAGCAACAGGAAGACAATAAGCACAGGCATAAGATTCGGGGGAGTAGAACTATGACAGGGAGGGAGTGACTATTTGGCACCATTGACAGCGGAAATCAAGACCTCCGACTCCTCATCAACCACACACATACAGTACACACACACACGCGCGCGTACGTGTGTGTGTGTGGTCCACAGAGACTGACACTCGAGAGAGTATGGTGCTGAAGGCAGATCATCTGTGCTGCTGCACAGTCAAATCTAGAGTGTTAATTACGGGGCCAGAGCTCAGCTCTGGACCTGTTTTAATGTTCCCCTCTTTTTTCTTCTGCCACTTTTGGCAGTTCTGGCTGAACCGTGCATACGCTTTTTACGAAACTTGGCCATATGGTAGATGGTCATGAAAAACTATCAAGAAATAATTCTCACAATCTTTCGTCAAAAGGTGGCGCTATAGCAAAATGCCAACTTTGAACAGGTACAACTCATGCCCTGTTTGACCTACAGCCATGAAACTTCAATATACATATGCGTCTACTCATGATCAACAACTTTCACACTCTGACTTTTGACCTCTGACCTTTAGATCTCCCAACATTTTGAATTATATGAAAAACGGTTCAAACCTATCTCCTCCTGGGATTTTTGAGTAATCTGCACGAAACGTTTTACACATGAACTTTGGACCTATGCCGACAAACATGTGCAAAAGATTTTCCATAAGTGAAAAAATTAAGCTTTAATGAGCCAATGAATATTGCAGTTTTATGACAATTATTCATCTGCCCCTAACATATACATGCAGACTCACATTTCTTTGAAACTTTGCGGTAATGTTGAGGGTCATTCCAAATATCACTGAAACCAATCTTACTCCAATTGGTCAAAGGGGGGCGCTATAGCATTTTTTTTTAAATGCAAACTTTAAACAGGCAAAAGTCATGCCTCGTTTGGCCGACAGCCATTAAACCTGCTTACACATGTGCCTTGACTCATGAGGAACACATGTATCACGTTGACCAGTAAGCTCCGCCCTTAGATTGTCTGCAATTTTGAGCAGTTTGAAAAACACTTAAACCCAGGATTTTTCTGCTATTTGCGTGAAATTGTATCATCTGAGTGATCTCCTTTTTCACAGGTTCTTGTCTGTTGGTCCAATGGCTTCTCCCTTAAACGTGTGCTTCACAACCTGAAGGTTGCCAGTTCAAGCCTCACTTGATACGGACTTCATTAAAGTTGCATTGCACACAACATGATTGTGTCAATTAATACATGTGCAATTGTTAAACATAACCTGAAATACTTATTTGAGAGGGTATGTTTTTGCAATGTATGACATACTTCATTCTGAAAATAGCCTATCTACAATCTCAATACTTTTCAGATAGCAACGTGTTTCTGAGCTTGTAGATCGACTGCTTTCACTGGTTCACTTTTATCTTCAACAGACAACCTCAGCCTGGACAAGGCTATAGCACTATAGGTAGTGTTGCAGCCCGTCAATCCGAAGGTTGAGGGTTCGATTCCTGTTAATGGCAATAGGTTGACACGTCCAATCAATCCATTCTGCTTCAATCTATTGTTTCCATGTCTCTCTCTCTTCAATCTATTCCGTTTCCATGTCTCTCTCTCCGCCCTTAGAGTGTCTGCAATTTTGAGCAGTTTGAAAAACACTTAAACCCAGAATTTTTCAGTTATTTGCGTGAAATGGTATCATCTGTCTGACCTCCGTTTTCACTGGAACAGGTCTGTTGGTCCAATGGCTTCCCGCTTAAGTGAATGTTTCACAACACCAAGGTTGCCGGTTCAAGGCTCACTTGGTGGAGACTTCATTTAAAGTGCATTGCAAACAACAAGACTGTATTAATGAATACATATGCAATTGATAAAGATAACATGAAATGCTTATCTGAGAAGGTCTGTTTTTGCAATGTATGACATGCTTCATTCTGAAAATAGCCGATCTACAATCTCAAAACTTTTCAGATAGCAACGTGTTTCTGAGCTTGTAGATCGGCTGCTTTCACTGGTTCAGTTTTATCTTCAACAGACAACCTCAGCCTGGTCAAAGCTATAGCACTATAGGTAGTGTTGCAGCCTGTCAATCCAAAGGTTGAGGGTTCGATTCCTGTTAATGGCAATAGGTTGACACGTCCAATCAATCCATTCTGCTTCCATCTTTCTCTCTCTTCAATCTATTGTTTCCATGTCTCTCTCTCTCAATTAATGCATGTGCAACTGTTAAAGGTAACATGAAATGCTTCTTGGAGAGAGTATGTTTTTGCAATGTATGACAAACTTCATTGTGAAAATAGCCGATCTACAATCTCACAACTTTTCAGATAGCAACGTTTTGTGAGCTTGTAGATCGGCTACTTTCACTAGTTTTCGTTCCGAGGAGACACAAAAATGCCTTTATTGGTAAATGGTTTGTGAACCAGTGATCTAGAGTAGTTCGGGACACAGAGGCTTGGTTCATAATGGACGGAAATACTTATAAATATCAACAGACACTACCAGTAATTGTGTCACTTAATACATATGCAATTGATAAAGATAACCTGAAATGCTTATTTGAGAGGGTATGAAGTATGTATGACATACTTCATTCTGAAAATAGCCGATCTACAATCTCAAAACCTTTCAGATAGCAACGTTCTTTCTGAGCTTGTAGATCGGCTGCTTTCACTGGTTCACTTTTATCTTCAACAGACAACCTCAGCCTGGACAAAGCTATAGCACTATAGGTAGTGTTGCAGCCTGTCAATTCAAAGGTTAATGGTTCGATTCCTGTTAATGGCAATAGGTTGAGATGTCCAATCAATCCATTCTGCTTCCATCTCTCTCTCTTCAATCTATTATGTTTCCGTGTCTCTCTCTCTTCAATCTATTCCGTTTCCATGTCTCTCTCTCTCTCTCTCTTCAATCTATTCCGTTTCCATGGCTCTCTCGCTCTCTCTCTCCAATCTATTCCGTTTCCATGTCTCTCTCTCTCTCTTTCTCTTCAATCTATTATGTCTCTCTCTCTCTCTCTCTTTCTCTTCAATCTATTATGTCTCTCTCTCTCTCTCTCTCTTTCTCTTCAATCTATTATGTCTCTCTCTCTCTCTCTCTCTCTCTCTCTCTCTCTCTCTCTCTCTCTCTCTCTCTCTCTCTCTCTCTCTCTGCCTCTCTCTCATCATCATGTAGATCGGCTACTTTCACTGGTTTCTGTTCCGAGGAGACATACAATTTCTCTATCGGTAGATGGTTAGGGAACCAGTGATCTAGAGTAGTTAGCGAAACAAAGGCCTGGTCCATGAGGGACGGAAAGACTTATATATATCAACAGACACTATCAGGACTATCATATCTCTAGCTCAATGAGAAGAAAGGCAGCCTATGAGTCCAGAGGTCACCGGTTCGATCCCTGTCCCCGACAATGTGTTGAGGCGATCATGATGATCTGTCTCTCTCTCTTCAATCTATTCAGTTTCCATCTCTCTCTCTCTCTCCAGTTTCCATGTCTCTCTCTCTAGTTTCCATGTCTCTCTCTCTCCATCTCCAGTTTCCTTGTCTCTCTCTTTCTTCAATCTATTCAGTCTCCATGTCTCTCTCTCTCTCTTTCACTGGCCCCGTGTTATCGCTGCTTGCAGCTATATTTGTGTTTGTGTTTTCACCTGTTTGACCATTACACATTCTGAAAAAGTTGGTCGTAAACTTTATTTAAAGCGCCTTTCAAAATATTGTTACACGGTGCTGTACAAAACACAATTAAAAGATTCTAAAAACAGTCAA
>NC_137605.1:15979717-16132217 GCF_963280865.1 Gymnoscopelus braueri
AAGAGGGTCTGTTCATTAACACCCTGGACAACACCCCTCCTCCTGGCCCCCAAGCTGTGGAATAAACTCCCTCTTGCGGTCAGGACTGCAGACTCGCTCCCCATTTTCCACCGCAGTTTGAAAACCCCAACTCGTCAGACTCTTATCGAGAGAATCTTGGGTTTCATAGCTCTACTTTTTGTACATTTTCAATCTGTATACTTCTATGATCTACCATTGTGTGTGCAAATAATAATAGTAACCAAAGAACGGAGGATGTGCGTTATTTGTTTTTCTGCAAATAACAATACATCTGGATTTGTTGGCAATTACTCAGAGAGTGCACCAATATCACTATGTTTCTATGCTTGTTTAAAGGGCAAGACCACTTTGGTAGAGATTTGGGTTGTGTAGTTACCTTGCCATGATGTAACTCCAAAGGTGGACAAGAAATCAAAAATAATTGCTCCATTGATTAGAAATTGATAATTCTAAATTTGCTCCTCATTGACTTACATTGTACGGTAAAATAGCTCTTAAACTCACTCTTTTAGCACGTAAATGAACACGAATAAAACTGATTCAGACAATCTAGAGCATCACCGAACCCAGTACTGTTTGTTTTTTTAATAAAAATGTCCTACTTATTTTACTATTTGAAGATCCGGATCCGGATCCGCGAATCCAGTCCGGGTTTTCTTCTTAATAAAAATAGCAAAATCAACAGGAAGTTAACATTTTTATAAAAAATAAAAACAGTACTGGGTTTGGTGATGTTCTATATTGTCTGAATCAACTTTGTTTGTGTTTGTGTATGTGCTAAAAGAGTGACTTTGAGAGCTGTTTTACCGTACAATGTAAGTCAATGAGGAGCAAATTTAGAATGATCAATTTCTAATCAATGGAGCAATTATTTTTGATTTCTTGTCCACCTTTGGAGTTACATCATGGCAAGGTAACTACACAACCCAAACCTCTACCAAAGTGGTGTTGCCCTTTAATGCTGACAAGGTTTTTAACAGTGCAAACTGCAAGTGAAAGTGAACAAGGACAAAAAAGCTTTTGCTCACAATTGCACTAATGCACTTATATGTGTATTTATGTATATGTTTATACCTTATTGCACATCTTGTAATTGTATGGGTGAGTAATAAATAAATCCCTTTCGAACCCCTTGAGTCTTGAAGTGACGTCAATCCAACAAATGAATCATGTGCAGAATGCAGGACGTAAATACATGAACACATACTGTAAATACATTGTATTGCATCTATTATGTGTTTACTGTAAATCTACAGCAAGGACATTATAATTGATTGTAAATGCTACTGCAAGCTGTAATAGTTTAAATATCTGTTGTATCGGGTGTGTTGTAGGTCCTGTGTGTGGCATGACACGTAAATAAGAGAATTGATTCAATGACTGTAATAAACGCATTTGACTGTAGCAACAGGAAGACAATAAGCACAGGCATAAGATTCGGGGGAGTAGAACTATGACAGGGAGGGAGTGACTATTTGGCACCATTGACAGCGGAAATCAAGACCTCCGACTCCTCATCAACCACACACATACACACACACGCGCGTACGTGTGTGTGTGTGTGTGGTCCACAGAGACTGACACTCGAGAGAGTATGGTGCTGAAGGCAGATCATCTGTGCTGCTGCACAGTCAAATCTAGAGTGTTAATTTAACTTTGAGATTTGACTGATTCGCCCCGAGAGTCCGGTCTGGTCCCATGCAGCCCTGAATGCTTATAGACGCGCGTCTGGGAAATTGGAAGGTCGCCAGTTCAACCCTGGGCTAGTGTTTAAGAGGTCCCCCTGAGCAAGACACTTAACCCCTTAACAGCTGGCCCCACCATGCACTCCTCTGAGCAGCCATCTACTGCAGCGAGTCACAACCTGTGGGGCCGGGGCCCACTGGTGGGCGGTGAGGTTATTGCAAGTGGGCCCCCAAATAATTGGCAAAACACTAAGATTTAATGATAATATAACATAAATATATATTTTTTTAAATGTTAAGAAAATGTCGTAGTATTGTTTCTTTAAAACATTGAAAAATGAGTTTTCATTGTGATACTGATAAATAGAAACTTAAAATATGGTACGTTGGTTCCATTGATCCAAGCCGGAACACAATCGATAGATTGATCGTTAAAATAAACATGCTCTGAAAATACACGTTGTAACCACCCATCTGACCACTTAACATTGGTCAGATGGGTGGGTGCATGGGGTTAGCATGGGTCAGTGTTGCATTGCTGAATTGGAACGTGGTTGCACTCTATTTGAATGACGTCACGCGCACGTCGCTGAACACCTACACTACAGGTCACACAATGGACACAGTTGATATGCATCTAGGCTCATTCCTACTTTAATTCACCTGGTGTGAGTCGGGAGCCTTTGTAAACTTTGTTGAGGTGTGAATTTAAAGTTGCATGTGCCTAAGTGTGCATTTACCGCCGGGCCCGTAGTTCTACGGGCCGTTAAATCCAACGGTTAAGCGCCAATCCCGTAGCCTACGGGCTGTGGTGCTTTTTCCTTTTTTTTTTAATTTTCTAGGGGGACCATTTTCAGTGTAACACCACCCGATCTCGACCGGAAGTGCGATCACGTTTTTTGTTTCCCGTCTGCCTCCATTCTAAGTCGTACACAATAACCCCTGTAAAAGCCCCTGTAAACATGTAGTTTTTCATCCTCGCATTTCCCATGTTAACTTAAACGGTCAGAACTCAAACATGGCGGCTCCGTTTGACACGTGGTCTTCACTGGTAGAAGCAGTGAGATCTCCGCGATGTTTACAAACAGTGCACAGCTCAATCTTAAGGATTTTAACAAGATCTATGGCGACGTGAAAAAAACAAAAAACAACAATAAAACGTTGGCACTGGTGAGTACATTATGAGATTAACCTCTGGCGGTCAATGTGTTAAGTGTCTTGCTCAGGGACACTTAAAACACGTAGACTGGGCCTCAAGTGGGCCCTGAACCAGAAAGAAGGTTGGGAACCGCTGATCTAGATCTGGATGAATGCATAAAAGTCATTTCCCTTTCCCTTATTACTCACCACCACCGTGGCTGTCTCCAGACCCAGTGAGCCCCAGCTCAGGAACAGAGCCAGCCATGCCAGCACTGTCATCCTGGGGAAAACACACACACACACACACACACACACACACACACACACACACACACACACACACACACACACACACACACACACACACACACACACACACACACACACACACACACACACACACACACACACACACACACACACACACACACACACACACACACACACACACACACACACACACACACAGTCAAGAGGCCGTTTGATGTTCCGTCCAATACTGTGTCTGGTCTGTCTTTTTGTTATTCTAATGTCTGATTTATTTTGCGCTGAAAGGGAAGTGGATAATGCTTGCAGTGTGTCACAGGGAATTCACACCTGTAGGTCGTGAATCTTGGCCTTTTTCTGGCACACGGCCAATTTCCTTTAGCACTTTCTATTTTTATTGAGGCAGTTTATGGGTAAAGAGGCGAGTAAAAACACACGGCGAAGGAGAGCAGCTCCAGATAACGCACCGCTGGGCTTCCCTGTATCACCAAACTAGTACACGCACTTGCCTCAGTAATAGTGTGTGTGTGTGTGTGTGTGTGTGTGTGTGTGTGTGTGTGTGTGTGTGTGTGTGTGTGTGTGTGTGTGTGTGTGTGTGTGTGTGTGTGTGTGTGTGTGTGTGTGTGCACTTCATTCATTAAACAACAGTCCTAAAATGTTGAAGTCCTCACAAGTATAGTAATATATGTGTGTTTGCACTTACAGTATGAGCAGCCAGCGTGCTTGCTTGGCTAGTCCCAACAGGATGAACAGCATTATTATCAGGTCCAGCAGCAGCAACAGTACGTAGGACAGCCACCTACCACACACACACACACACACACACACACACACACACACACACACACACACACACACAGTGAGTTACATATAAAAAAAACTATATTTATCCATTAGAAAAGCCAGTTGGAATCCCTCAGGAAGCCAGATGGTTCTAACTTTAACAACTTAAGCCCTGTACACTTTGCCGCACAACAAATAGCAAAAATAGCCGTTCTACAAGGTCACAACTTGTCGCATCATGACGTGTTGTGAGCTTATAGATCAGCTATGCAGTGTTTTGTTTAGTTTTTTCTTTTTTTTTTGTTGAAAGAATGAAAGAATAATTACATGCCCAAATGATGACACAACTTAAAACATCCAGCAAGTAAATTTTAGCCTTTTGCTTCATTTCATGCCAACAACATTCATGGACACTGGTGACATTTTGGAACAAATGTCATCCAATGTCAATCATTTAAATGTCATAGTGGCGAGGAATATCTAATGGTAATGAATAAAAATAAGATCAGAGATGAAGGGAACGCGGTCCATGCTCTCTCGACTGTCTAAAGATTTAACAATAAAGTAATACACCAATAAATTGTTATACTTCAACTTGTGTTAGTGTTAGTATTATTTGTATGAGGCTGTATATACATTACACCTGCTTGTTAGAAGAATTTTTTACAATTAATGCAATCATATTGAGATTGACACAGATAGCCTCTCACTCAGCAGCATGGGCTGTGGCTACTGGGCCTCTGGTGTCGGAAAGGATGCGACCTACATTTGTCATTTCCTTGCAACCAAATGTCTGACATGATAGATCAAATGTCCCTGCATGCCTTTTGGTAATTATACTAAGCGATTCTAAGAACGAAACCAAGGCTTTTGCGGCCAACGCTATTCTTGCAGACGAGTGAAGTAACCAAAGATGCGTAATTGTCTGTACTAGGTCTTTACCCTGTATTGTCGTGGTTTGGATTTCGATGAAACCCGCCGTGCGCCTCACACAGACACGTGAGGTTGAAACCACACAGAGGTAAATTGAAGGCTGAAAAATATGCGACCATTGTCTTCATTTCCTTCGAGAGTCTGTCATTTACACGAATGCCTTGTGCACGTACTTCCTTGACCCTGTGCAGAGCACTCAATAACCTACCAACATGCTATAGGTTTTGTACTTGCCTATAGGGCCTGCAGTTTGGAGTAAGCATTTCAATGCTCTATTTGTTCTGCAGTATTTTAACCACAGCACTGCACTTGACAAACAGACTTGATAGTTGAAAACTTGGATGTGTAGTAGTGCTGCAAACAGGGCATCGCATTACCTTAACGTACCAATCTACATATATATTAGTGTTCAAGCAGCTCACAAGCAGTGTACAAGTACTGTAGCTTTCCCTGCATTGCTGGGGTTACTGAACTGTCCCTTTGCAACGCGTCGATCATCAGGATTCGATACCCAGCATTGGCCGAATTAATCCCCATCTCCCTCTTCCTCCCTCTCTCATTGATCAAGCTCATGTCAGACTTAAATCCCCCTGAGATCCCCAACATGACCATCTGAGCAGCCACCAGCTAAGCTATGATGACTAAAACTAAGACTAAATATATTGACAATTTCGTCAACAAATAAAAACTAGACTAAAATGTTAGGGAGAGATCCAGTAGAACTAAGACAAGTCATTTTATGTTTGGTTGCGCTCGGGTGTCTGAAAATAGCAGATCTACAAGCTCACAACGCGTCGCAGCGTGAGCTTGTAGATCTGCTATTTTCAGTATGCAACCAAGTTTAAAATCAGGCCATCAAGGCACCACCAACATACATTTTTGTGGACAAAATCAACTGTAGATTTAGTTGACTAAAATGTTATGATATTTAGTCAACTAAAACTAGACTAACACTTTTAAAATATGACTAAAACTAAATGACATTTTATTCAAAAGACTATGACTAAAACTAAATCAAAATTTGCTGTCAAAATGAACACTGATGTGCAGCTCACTGCCTCTCACCTGTAGTCCTCGTTGACCATCAGGGTGTTGGCCGCCCAGCCAGGAGAGAAGGGGCTGGGCATCAGCCCGCCCGTAGGCGCCGCCGTGGGAGCCATGGAGGGGGGGACCGGGGTGAGGGCGTTGATGGGAGACGCGCTGTCGTTCCCGAAGCCTCCGTCCGCGGCCCCCGCGGTGGCACGGGCCAGGGAGATGGAGGAGAGCAGGTTGATGATGTTGTCAGAGAACCTGCGGCAGTTCCTGGTGGACACCAGGAAGGGTTTACTGCCCATGAAGAGCTCGTCCATGGTGGCCAGAGGGCCCGAGATGGACAGCTGCAGCCCAGAGACGGTGTCTGAAATCTGGGGCGGGGAGAGGGGAGACTTAGGTCACTGTACAGTCGACTGTGCTCACACTTCATTAAATATTCACTTTCATTTGTGTTTTACTTTATGTTATCTCAGTAAAGAATCTTGAGCTAATATTCTATGCATGCAAGGTGCAATACAAATGTTTATTATTATTATCATAATCATATTGTCTCTTGTCCCACACAGATACAAATTGTTTACCACGGGATTAAGCAAAAGCATAGGTTTGGTCTAGCATAGCTTGGTTTAGCTTAGCTTACTTTAGTTTGATTCAGTCTGGTCTAGGTTTTGGTTACTCTAATCTAGTCAAATTTCGTCGAGTTTAGTCTAATTATTTGCAAAAGTATATAAAAAAAGTGAATTTTCAAAGGATAAAATGGAAAGATGCGAAACGGAAAGATGATGAACAAAATTACATCAGTAATTTGTGCAGCAGAAATGAAAAACAAGCACTTGTAACAACATCTCCCTCAAGGCCGAAATAAACAAGTAGCAACAACAATCTCAATTAAGTGTCTCATACTGTACTGTAAATCCATATTATTGCCATGATATCTGTAAAACCACGAGGTCTTAGACTGGTTTGTACGATGAGATCGTATGGTATATTTATCAGTCAACTAATGCAGTGTTACCCACACTTTTTCATGCAAGGGACCCCCAAATAGCTAATACCCTATTACTAAATGCCTTTTAAAAAACCCTGAAAATTGTGAAAATAGCATCGCAGCGCACAATGCGTCACAGTGCTTTTAGATCGGTTATGTTGGATTTGTGAAAATGTAAAAAAAACTAATAACTTTTCTGTTTTTTCTCTTTTCTTTTTCCTGTCTCTTGTCCAGTTGGCAGCTCTGGTGCCCCATGGCGTCCCCATTTTGACCACCACTGGACAAATGCACAGACCGAAATATGGAAATACTATGTGGAAATAGCAGATCTACAAGAGCATTTTAGTGCTTTCAGCTTGTAGATCGCCTATTTCCACAATGTTTATTTTTAAGTATAAAGTAATTAAATATGTGTTATTTGTCATATCTGCCATGTGCAACTTTTGTTTATGAAGCCTAAAAGCCAAACAGATTCATACTGTTCCAAATAATGTTCAACGACAACAAAAGCGTTATTATCGCAATTATTTGAGTGACAATTAATCGTCAAGTAAAATGTCACGGTAACTGACAACTGAATGTACCCCAAGGGATCAATGAAGGTCTATCTATCTTTCGTATCTATGTATTGATGAATAAATACATAAATAAATACATGAGCTGGTACTCTACTGTGTCTTTACAGGACCTCTGTCAACGTGACACAGATCAGTGTCTGACCACAGCAATTCACAGTGGATCAATACACCATGCAACAGTTTATACAACACACTCCTCTCTGTGTGTGTGTGTGTGTGTGTGTGTCTCTCTTAATGACACACATGTACAAGAGCAAGCACACAAATGTGCGCACACACACGCATTTGTGTGCGTGCATACAGTACAAGTACACAGTCACAGTTATGTATACACACACACCAATGTACATGATGTGTACACTGACTGCAAACAATGCATGCGACACACACACACACACACACACACACACACACACACACACACACACACACACACACACAGTCACACAAATCCACACGCACAGACAAATTGCTCACATACACAATGGCACACACACAAGCACAAATCCACATGCGCGCACACACACACACACACACACAGGGCCAGATATTGTGCATGTGTGTGTGTGTGTGTGTGTGTGTGTGTGTGTGTGTGTCATGTGGTATCCAGAGAGCAGGGCTCACCAGCAGATCGATGGAAGCCAGCGTATAATTGGCAGTGAGGAGAGACGAGGTCAGCTGATACATCCCATCATTAGCCTCGCTGTTGCCATAGAAACCAACACCTATGGCAACACTGCAAAAAGACATGGGGGGAAAAGAGAGAGAGAGAAGGTGGGAGAGAGAGAGAGAGAATGCAAGATGAGATAGGAGAAGCATAAAGGTAATGTTTTATTCAGTGTGTATGTACATATAAAATGAATTCTATATGTACATAGATAGAGCATTGCTTCTCAAAGTAGGGTCCGAGGACCCCCCAAAATAATCATATTTGAACTGGGGACCCCCCAAAATAATCATTATTTGAACTGGGGACCTCCCAGAATAATCATATTTGAACTGGGGACCCCCCAAATTAATCATATTTGAACACCATGAAAGCCCACCATGAAAAGCATTTGGAATGCACTGTAGGAGTTGAGGCATTCAATTTAGTTTGACTCCGTTCCACAGCGAGGCGTTGTGAGCTTGTAGATCTGCTATTTTCACAATGTTTGCCTCCTTCTTATATTAATTGACAATTTTGCCAATGTTTGACCAGTTTTTATAGCATAGTTTGTTGATTACTTTTGTTTTGATGCAGTAATGGTCTTATTCTCTTCTTTCTTTTTGAGGTATTAAAAAGGTCTTAAAAGTCCTTAAATTGTCAATTCAAATGTCATCTGGGGACCCCCCCAAAAACCATGTGGGGGACCCCCCTGAGGGTCCCAACCCACAGGTTGAGAACCACTGCTTTAGGACACTGTTTCCCAAACAGTGGGTCGGGAACTATTTGTGAGTAAATGTCCCTTTATTTTTCGTTTCCTACATTTCGTAGGAAATGTATTGTTGTTGAAATGTATTACTTCAAAAGATTTTCAAAATAATTTCATAAATAAGGAAAACATCCAAGAAATTACATAAATTAGAAGGTTTTAAGTTGTGAAAATAGCAGATCTACAAGCAGACAATGCGTCGCATCGTGACAGATTGTGAGCTTAGATCTGCTATTTTCACTAGTTTGGGTCGCGGGAAGGCATACATTTCTCTTTTGTAACCACTGCTTTAGGATGCTCAAGAGGGTCCCCAACAAAACGGGGGTCACCAGCAAAATTAGCTTGTAGATCTGCTATTTTCGGGGGAAAAAAAATAACATTTAGAAAACATTTGAATCATTTTTAACTTATGGGAGTCCCTGGCATCTGAAATCCTTTCAGATGGGGGTCTGCGACAAATGATGTCCTTGACATGAGAACGTTTGAGAACCACTGAGATAGAGCTGGTGAGGCTGTGAGAGGATGTGCAGTGGGCGAGCGAACCAACCAACAGTCAAGCACAGCGAGGGTAGGAGCAAAGCAAAGGGGGGGCGGGGGGAGGCGAGACCGAGCCTCATCCGTCCCAACCTCCAAGGGCTTCGACCGAGTGAAGGTAGAACGTCAGAGGAACGTCACGTGCATAACATCATATTTACACATCTTTCCCCTTATTCACAATATTCAGATTAAGGCCTCGGCCAGATGTTCGCCCAAATCCCCTCAGTCCCCCCTGAATGGAATGGTACGACCCAATCTCCAACAAAGTATGTGACCCAGATTAGAGCGCAGAGGGAAAAGCGAGGTGTGTGTGTGTGTGTGTGTGACTGTGTGTACATCCATGCCTCTGCACGGTCCCTGGCTTTCTGTTGCAGAGCTGCCTAATGTATACAATCCATAATGACTGTGATGTGGCTGCATTTCAAATGTGAGTCACATAAAATGTATTTCAAGAGGTAAAGTAGATCATTCGTCTGTTCCATCTCATCCAACAAGGAACAGAGATGTATTGTGTTGTCCTACGCAGAACAAGCCTCTGTGTTGTTAACCACTTAAAACCCTCTAGTCTTAGTGAAACAGACTTTCTTTCTGTCTACACTAAATCTCTTGCGACACGTCTTGACCTTGCAGATCGACTATTTTTTGGCGAATGTTCCCCCCAGAATAGGGATGCAAGGGTTCAAGTGGTCCCCCAGAATGCCCTAAACGTGTGGTTTAGTGTTTTCATACCGTACCTCTGAGTGTCCATATGCTGTACAATAATAACGTAACCCAGGAGGGATAATTCAGCTGTTGTAAGCAAGTAGCTTTGGGAACCATTGGCTCATACAGTCAGGAGCCAACTGTATCTCCTGTTACTGTAGTGTGAAGCAGCCACTGGACACCAAGCTAGTATGTCGCAGGGATTACATTTAAATGTTTTGCTTTTTACCCCTTTTTCTCCCCAATTTAGCCGTTATGCCAGTTAATGCACACGTGTGTTGTCACTGCTATTGTATCCTACCGATTCACCTAGGAGCCCTCACCGCGAGGACGTAGAGCCTTCGTTCCTACTCCTCCCGCCCAACACTCCCCGCTGACAGGTGCCTTCCCCAGTCCGTAGGAATGCGTACAGTGACAAAATATCACCCTCCCTGCTCCACTTCGTTCCCACGAACATGGGCCAATTGTGTTCGTATCGATCTTCGACAAACAAAGCCGGATGCACCACGGTGGATTTCGAACCCACAACCTCTGCGGTGGTGGGCAGACGCTTTTACCACTGCGCCACCCGAGACCTACCCCGCAATTCAACCGTTGATGCAGAGCGCCCAGCTTTAAGGCATTGGGTACCATTTTTATAGTCTTTGGTATGACTTGGAAGCCATTGTACTGTACTTATAATCAAGAGACCGGAGTCACATCAACAGAACATTTGTTCTTGCTATTTTCTTGTATTGTTTTTGATCTTGCCTTCTTTTCATTTTTAATTTGTTCTTGATCATGTTTTTTTTTAATCTTGTTTAATATTGTGTTGTTTCTCTTTTGTTGATCTCTTTTTTTTTTGTTGTGTAAAGCACTCTGGGCTGCATTTGATGTCATGAAAGGTGCTATACAAATAAAGTTTATTATTATTATTATAACACAGGGTTTGAGTTGTGAAAAAATCAAATAAAAAGAGGGGGGACATTTTCTTAATGACTTAACACATTGGGTGCCAGAGGTTTATTAAAATATTATACGTTGAGTGCCAGCATTTCTTCCATCCACTTGCGTTATACATTTCGTGCTGTGAGAAGCCCCGACGAGGAAGTGCATGTAAACAAAGCGTGCGTGCGAGACGGCGGAGGGTCCCGACTAACGCCTGGAACAATAATATTTCCAACGCGACCCTCCATTGCAGCGTGATCGCCGATCGAAAACGGCTCGTTTCCACCACATTAAAAAGAAATGGAGATATTAAGCTTTTAATCAAGGAGATAACATTGAAAACGCCGACCGGAAGGATTTTTTACATGGAGCCAGATCCAGCCTCTTCTTCTCAGAAACTCCTTGGGTGATGTCAAAGTTTCGTTTTAGCGCCCCACGTGGCCCACATGTATAAAAATAGAATTGGGTCAAAAACGGTCCGGACCGTTTTCGGCACTTCTCGTTTGGACCCTCAAAAACGGTCCGGACCGTTTTTGGCATTCAATGTGTTAAAGGAGAATTTTGGCCAAAGTTTTTCTTACCTTTTCTATGATCTTATGATATCTTAGGATGAATGGTACAGTAGAAATTTTTCATAATTCCATCCTTGGTCCGCCACAGCTTAAAACGTGCGCGGATAGGCCTTGCGTTAGATCACTTTTTTTTTTTTTTTAGATCTGACGTTCATAGTGACAGAACACTGTCCAAAAAAAAAAAAAACATAAGTCTCGCTAGACGAGATTGAAATCTCTAGATTTCAATCTCGTCTAGCGACTTATATAATTATATATATATATATTATTATTTTTTGGTTGCATAGTGTTCTGTCACTATGAACGTCAGATCTAAACAAAAAAAAAAAAAAAAAAAAAAAAATTAAATATGCGATCTAGCGCAAGGCCTATCCGCGCACGTTTTAAGCTGTGGCGGACCCGGGATGGAGTTATGACATTTTTCTACTGTAACCATTCATCCTAAGATATCATAACATCATAGAAAAGGTAAGAAAAACTTAGTCCAAAATTCTCCTTTAAGCCCTTAAAAGATGAATGGAAATGGTAGGCATTACAATTTGACAACTCCGTTTACACTTATGAATGATGAGAATGAAGCACAATGGTCAATGGGAATCAGATCAACTACTCTCATCTCTTGTCATCGCAATATGAAAAGGTGTGAATGGATTTGAAAACAACACACAGACTCATGTATAATGGCAGTGTTGAAGCTACAGTAGCACTGCTGTTAAACTGAATCGCTATTCGACATGTTATTGTACGCTTGCAGTTATGATAAAGCAAGATGGTATCGCCTGCAAGTCAAAATCACATCTGGTCCTGATTATGGAGAACATCAAAGCTATAGCGCTGAGAATGTTCCTGGAAATAGCCATAGAAAGCCAGCAGTCTTAATGCTGGCCAACTTAAATGCCTATAATATTCGTTGAAATATTGGTTGACAAAGCAATATGGCATTAACTGGGTATCAAAACGCCAGACTGTGGGCGCAGCGATATGAAAAACTAATCGGGGGGGGGGGGAATTGAGCGGCATGGAGTATGAATGGACTGGAAATGGAAATATAATAACTGACAGGGGCTGACGTCTTAATGCCACTAGCCTGCGGTTACACATCGCAATTTGACACATCGATTTACGGTTCTGGAAGTTCCTGATGCGTCGGCCCGGCCGCGGCATCCGCTCAGTCACTCTGCTCTCGCACCGACTGCGTCACTGGTTCGCAACGTCCGGTCCGGGGACCACCCACAGGGGTCCAAATGGGGGGCGCTTACGGGTGTGTAACTCTGAGAGTGTGCAAATTGACCCGTAAATTAAGGCTGACAATTTTACAGTGTAGATCGGCGACCCGTTTCATTTGTACAATTCCAGAGTTACAGACCATAAGGGATGGACACTTACGGTCTGTAACTCTGGGAGTGTACAAATGGAACCAAATGGACCCGTAAGGGTCCATTTGGTTCCATTTGTACACTCTCAGAGTTATAGGGGGGGGTCAGTGGTCCCAATGCCTACCAAACTGGGGGTCCCTGGCGGGCCCCCGGACCAGACATTGAGAAACAGTGGCCTTGATAACCACATGCTGTTGGACAGACGTCAAGTGGCGTTCCTTTTACGTAGTCGCACTGAAGGCTCAGTGACCTGACTGGATGACTGCACAGTCACCCGATCTGCCATGACCCCTCAGAGAGTGAATGACGGACTGTAGGTGGGTCATCATAAACACCGCTGTGAGGGAACCCCCCTCCCCCACACGCACGCACACACACACACACACACTCTCTCTCTCCATCTCCCTGTCCACTCATGTCATGGACCTGTGGTCGGTGACACACTGTGACCATTAGCAGTCATCTGGTCTTGTGACAGTGTCACTCCCTTGTTGGTACACAACCACACACACACACACACGCACTTGCTCTCAAACACTCATGCACAGGACATATCTCTCTCTCTCTCTTTCTCACACACACACACACACACTTCTCTCTGGCGACTCCTTCCCAAACACCCACATAGGGCTGGGCAATTCACAGAAAATAAATCAAAACCAATATTTAGAACCAATAACCGACTTAATCTTGCTCATGTAAGGTTAATTAAAAATGATCGAGAGGCAGTTCTTTAATATATATATATATATTTATAATTATATATTGATTTGTAGTCATGCCTCCCAGCCCTAACCTGGACTTCCCTCTACAGCTCTCCTCAGCTCCTGTCTCGTATATTTCCTGTCCTTCCAGGATCATTGTGTGATCATGACATTGACCCCTGCTCTCTGCGCTTTACAAGCGGTCGTTTGTCATCTTGTGGGATGTTAAGCTTACGGTGTCATTGCACCCGTGGTGGGTTGCTGAGGAAAACAGCATCAGATAAATGGCTGAAATAATAAAGAGTAAATGATTTTGGATCTGGATTTTGATCCTGGAAAAATTACTAAAATGCTAAAGTCTGCGTTGACATCTAATGCTACATATTCCCAGTGGTGTAAAGTACATTTACTCAATACTTTTACTCCACTACATCTCAGAGGCAAATATTATACTTTTACTCCACTACAATTATTATTATTTGAAAACTTTAGTTAGTTTACTTTGCAGATATAAATTATTATATTATAAAACATACATTAACCACTTTGGCGCTATTTTATACCTAGGCTATTTGAAAATAGCCGATCTACAAGCTCACAACGCGTCGCATCAAGCCGCGTTGTGAGCTTGTAGATCTGCTATTTTCAAACATTTTTGTACTTTTAATTTTGGTACTTTAAGTACATTGTGATACCAATACTTTTGTACTTTAACTCAAGTAAATTTTGAATTCCGGACTTTTACTTGTAACAGAGTACTTCTACATTGCAGTATTGATACTTTTACTTAAGTAAAACATTTGAGTACTTTTTCCACCACTACATATTCCCAAATCAGTGTCCTCTGTGGAATGAGAAGTGGCTGATACATGTACCTCTCTAGCCTACCTGCTCTTTCACTTGTCTTCCCTACAATGTGTCCCGCTCAGCTTTCCTAATGTCTCTCTCTCCTGCACTAGTCTTCCTTGCCGAGGCAGGAATCTGTCATTTACGTTCTCCAATATATATTTAAAAAAATATTATTCTTTAATTTCCATTTCTGCTAAGCAGCAAGCTATATATGCTTTGATGATTTTGATTTATATTAGGATAACTTTGCGTGACTGTAAAGATGGATGGAGGAGGCTTCACATCCGCTTTATCGCTTGATCATTGTCAGAGCTTCCATTGCTCCAGACTGGATGAAGGAAGCATTTACACCTACACTCTCTCTCTCTCTCTCAGCTTTCCTCCTGTCTGTCTCTCCTACGCCGTCTCCTTTTCGGCTTTCCTACCGTCTGTCTCCCCCTCAGATTTTCTACTGTCCATCTCTCCTACAACTGTCTTTCCTTCTATCTGTCTTCCTCTTAGTTCTCCTACTGTCAGTCTCCTAAACAGTCTCCCTCTCAGCCATACCGGCAAACATTAGACTGTGAAAGATGAGGAGATAAAAAAAAAAAAAAAAAATTGTGACCAACTTTTTTTAAAGAAGCTTTCAGAGGTGACAGACATTACATCACATTACTGTGTGGGCAAGCAGTTCATACAATTTCCCACGGTGACATACGAAAGTGTCTTTTCAGTACATAGATTGTCCGTCAGTATAGTCATGTACTGTATAGTCTGCCTGTTGGCAGTTGTGACAGTCGCTTCCTCTGATCCTGTGGCTGCTAAACAGCCCAGGTCGCTTCTTAACCCCCCTACCAGACCCCCGGGTTCGCAAAGATGAGGAGATTTGTGTGTGTGTGTGTGTGGGGGGGGGGGGGGGGGGGGAGGGGTTAAGGTATTCACTTAGTATTCACTGACTTAGTATTCACTTAGTATTCACCGACTTCGTATTCACGGACTCATTTTATACACATTAACATTATGGCCGTGGCTGCATATCAGTGGGGTGTGTAACACCCATGGGCATACTCACTTTTACCATAAGAGTCTGAGTGAAGGATATTTCCAGGAGAAATTACAGTTAAGGAGCACAGCAGGAGAAAGGGTAAAAATTCAGGAGTGTTGGTTGGTACAGTATATGCTCTCAGCCCTCCTACGGTTTGTCTCAGTGAAGATGTTGTCTGTCCATTAACCCATTAAGACCTGAGGCCGATTCTACAAATGCCTTCTAAACCAGTAGTTCTCAAACTTTTTCGTGCCAAGGGCCCCCAAACGGATATACATTTGGACCCCCATCTGAAAAGGTTTTGTGCCAGGGACCCCCAGAAGAAAAGATTTGTGTTAAAGAAAAATGTAAACAAAAATAGCAGATGTACAAGCTCACAGTGTTGCACGAAGTGCACATTTTAACCCATTATTTTCAATGGAATTAAAACAATGAACCCTCACCAGCACAGAGTGACGGAGGCCACGGCCACCCACGTGACGCAGCAGATGCCCCGCCCCTTCCTGCCCCCATAGCCGTGACCCGTGCTCGCGTCTTCGTCCTCCTCCTCCTCCTCCGAGCTCTCGTTCCTGTCGCCACGGTGACAGCAGCAGTAGTGGATGAGGAAGGAGAGGACCACCAGGAGAGAGAGAACCAAGGCGATGGCCGACACACTGGACAGCACCAGCAAGGTCTGGAGAGAGAGAGAGAGAGATAGAGAGAGAGAGAGACAGAGACAGAGACAGAGACAGAGACAGAGACAGAGACAGAGAGAGAGAGAGAGAGAGAGAGAGAGAGAGAGAGAGGGGGGGAGAGAGAGAGAGAGAGTGAATGAGTCAGTGTGTGACAGTACATGGTTGAGGGGTTCTTCTGACCTCCACTTTTGCACACTGCACT
Source organism: Gymnoscopelus braueri (assembly GCF_963280865.1). Lineage (NCBI taxonomy): Eukaryota > Metazoa > Chordata > Actinopteri > Myctophiformes > Myctophidae > Gymnoscopelus > Gymnoscopelus braueri. The sequence continues at coordinate 15,996,127 of NC_137605.1, forward strand.
GAGTTTTTTACTTAAAGGTAGGGTAAGTGATATTGTTTGGTTAAAACAAAAAGTATTTTGTTAAAAGGTTAAAATACTATATTCTGATAGTAATCATTGCTATAGAGTGTTTTTTCAGTAACAGATGTCTTCCTGTCTCTCCAGCTCTTTAATAAACAGAAAATAAATTTTTCGGTAGGTGTCAAAATCTCAGCCAATCAGGTGAAAGTACCCATTTTGAAGCTTAATTTGTTTAATGTTCCAGTTCCAATTTTGTCTGCTCATTTCTTAGTGTCATCACTTCCAATTTCACTTGTTTAATCTGTATCCTGATTGAGTTCTCTGTCCTGGTTGGATAAAATTGGAAATGAAAATGCATTTTCTGTTTAATAAAGAGGTGGAGAGACAAGGAGACTCCTTTTACTGAACAAACACTCTATAGCAATGAGTACTATCAGAATATAGAGCTATTTAACAATTATTTTAACCAACGCAAATCACTTACCCTACCTTTAACTCTGAGAGTGTACAAGTGGTGTGGAATGCCACTGTAAACGCCCGCTAGGCTAGGCAAGAGTCTAAACGCCCCACTAGGAGACGGTGGGCCGGCAAGCTAATTTTGAGATGTTTTATGCAAGAGGACATTTTGGCCAAAGGCTAGCGCGATAGGACAGGCCATGGGGATACGAATCAGTAGGATTCGTCCTCCGTGAAGGAGCATAAAAGGTGCACAGAAAATTCCATGGCAATACAACAGTGGTTCCCAAAGGTTTTAGAGAAATTTGATGTCTCCCCGGGGGCCCAAACTAGTGAAAATAGCCGATCTACAAGCTCACAACACATCGCGATGCGACGCATTGTGGGCTTGTAGATCTGCTATTTTCACAACTTCTTTAAAAAATATATATCTTTATTATTATAATTATTATTATGGAATGTTTTTGTTGTTTCGAATGTTTTTGATTTCATGAGTTTCTTTTGAAAACATTTTCTTCATTTTTAAATGTAAAATGTACTTACGGACACTGCCCAAGAGCCCATCCACTAGCTGGGCTAAAATATTGCGAGGATGGTGCGTGCGCTACCTCGAAGAGGCGGATATTTGGACTGCTATAGTATTACCCATCCCCACCCATCCATACAATAATAACACAGCATTAAAACGTGATTAATGAGATCTTTCTCATACTGCTATCCATCCTATAAGTATTAAGTATAAGTATATCATCTCGAAGGGTTTAACCCACGAGTACAGTATCTACTGTATACCCTCTGCATCATCGAGTATTGAATATTAATGCGCTTTGATCAGGGTTGACGTAGTAAGTCAACATTACTGAAATGCACTTTGCCCCCTTAACACACGCACGTGCCACGCACACTGCACAATATCTACAGCTTTATCCCCGCATCCATCTGCCCGGTCTGTCACACTCCTCCACCTTAAAGCCTGGTTTATACGAAAATAGCAGATCTGCAAGCTCACAACGCTTTGCAGGGCGACGCGTTGTGATCTTGCAGATCTGCTATTTTTGGTGCACAACACTGCGTGCAACCAACCAGGGGTTATCCTCCTCTCTCTCACTATACCTCTCTCTCTCTGTCCCCTCCACACCAACCCCCCCCCCCCTCTCGCTATTTCCCCACATTCTCTCTGCCCCGCTCTCTCTCTCTCTCCCTCTCCCTCCCTCCCTCCCTCCCTCCTCTCTCTTTCTTTCCATCCGAGCCACTGAATCTCTATTAATAATCTGTGACCTACTTAAATACATTCACTGCAACTCTCCCTTTCTCTCGCTGCCGTTCGCTTCCCCCTTCCCTCGCTCTCGCTCCCCTTCACATTCCCTCTACTTCCTCTTTTCCCATTCCATCCACCTTCTCCCTTTCTCTTCCATTCCACCCCCCCCTCCTCTCTTTCGTCTCTCTCTCTCATTCTCTCTGCCTAGCCCTGCGTTCAACCACCTCTGTGCATTACTCACACTCGCTCTCTCTCTCTTTCCCTCTCTCTCTCCGTCTCTCGCTCTTTCGGCCCCTTTTGTCTTTCTCTGTTGGAGGATAATTTGCTTCCCTCTCCTCTCTCTCTCTCTCTCTCTCTCCTTGTTTCAATTCTCTCTCCCTCTCTCTCTCTCTCTCTGTCTCTCGCTTTCGTTGTGTGTGACATGGCTTGCTCGAGCATTCCTATACCCAAAGCCTGTTGGGGGAAACGATTAACAACTTTTGCGCAGCGGAAACAGCCGATCTACAAGCTTGCAAGGCGTCGCAATGCGACACGTTGATCGCTTGCAGATCGGGATATTTCCAATAATATTATACAGCTATAATGACATGCCTAAATTAAGGATGCCAATTTGAAAGCAGTTAAACTTCATAATTTCTAACAAGAACGGTCTGATTATTATTTATTTATTATTATGGTTTTTTATTATTATGTTTATACCATGCAGACAATAGCGCGGAGAATGTGGACGGGTTCTGCATAAAGTATATCAATAACAGAGTACCAGCGCTCATGGAACCAAACAAGCAAACAACGTACACGTTTCGTACAACGCTGATGAAGGCTTGATGCCGAAGCGTGTGCGTTGTGTGGTCTGCAGTGTGCCATGCCAACTTATAAATAAAAGTACCTTAAGGACAGTTCTGTGAGTGCTGGTATTATGTTATTGTAAAGTAACTCCTCTAGACAATTGGTTCTCAAAGTGGGGTCCGGGGACCCCCTAGGGGTCCTTGGGGGGGTTCCAGGGGGTCCCCAGCAAAACGTGTTAATATAGCATCACAATACTTTGAACCACTTTAACCTTTTGTACTTTGGCTTTTCAAAAGCTATGAGCGAAAATCAAAAAATAGTGATTTTTGAATATAAATATTTTTTAAAGCAAACATTTGTAACTCTAATCTTTGCTTCTGGGGGTCCCTGGAACAAAATATTTTGAGATGGGGGTCCGCGGCCAAATACATATAATTTTTGGGGTCCTTGACATGGGGGTCCTTGACATGAAACACTGCTCTAGTCTAGACCATGCACCCGGTGAGAGAACGCAGTGATATTGACATTATTTTGGAGTCGTGCTCGCATACCTTGTGTAAAAATCGGCATAACGTATCCCCAATGCAGTTTGCATGACTAAACGAGGCAGTCTGATGTCACTAATGGTTATCACCACAGCTAAGATCAATGTTAAAAGATAATTAGGCAACAACAGATGTGGGGTAGACACAAGACAGGTGGTGGATCTATTGCAGATGTGTTCAGAAGCATGTCAGAGGCATTCTTGGAGCTATCTGAGCTCATCCGACTACAAATAATTAGGCCAATAAAATGTTGGGTAGCTCAGGCAGCATCATTATGATAATTCAGCAGGTCATCAGAGTAATGGCATAGGACCTGTCAGGAAATCCAATGTAGGGCAATTATGGGCGGCTGCCCATTAGTCCAACGGCCAATTATTCACACGTCCCAATAATCCGACAAATGTTACAGTGTGAGGTTAGGGTTAGGCAATCGTTTTTTGTGATGAGTTTATGGTTATGGTTTGTTCTAATGCACGCCATCAGACCAATGGTACTTCGGAACCATCGGACTAAGGGCATTCTGGCACACAATTATAATTCAGCTCACATATGTCGAGACAGACATATTGGCTCCCACAATTTTTATTTAACAGCCTGCTGTTTGAAAGTTCTGAAAATGGGTAGAAAAAAAAATGGGATCGAACTAGGTACCTTCCTGAGCCAGCTGCTGCTGACGACAGGTGTAGAATATGAATTGCTTCTAATGTGGCTGATCTACTAAGTCAGTGGTTCTCAACCTTTACAGGCCGTGACACCCCAAAATAATCATATTTGAACTCAGGACCCCCGAAAATAATCATATTTGAACTGGGGACCCCCGGAAATAATTATATTTGATTTTGATATTTAATTTAAAAAAAGGTATTAAAAATCCTTAATTGTAACTTTAGAAATGTGCAGATACCCTGTATACACTTCTACTGTATGTTCTTTTTTTTTTTTTTACTATCGAGTGAGAGAACAATGTTGCAAATTAAGCAAATCCTCTGGGGGACCTCCCAAAATCATTTGGGGACCCCCCCTAGGGGTCCCAACCCACAGGTTGAGAAACACTGTACTAAGTGACGGTTGTTATGGCAATTAACTTCAACGCAACACTTGGGACCTGTGATTGGACGGGAGGTGACCTGCTGGTGCGCAGTGATTGGCTGTCCCCTTTACCTGCTGGTATTCCCAGCTGTCCGGGACGAAGAAGTTATCCCTCATTTGCATGGTGAGGTCGAGCCGGGGCAGAGCGTGGCACACCTTCACCCACACCGAAGGGGCATAGCTGGGCACTGCTGCCATGGCCGCCATGTCCTACCAGCCCTCCTCTACCACCCTGTGTGAAGGAGAGCGAGCGAGAGAGCGAGAGAGAGAGAGAGAGAGAGAGATATGAGTCAAAGCGATGAAACAGCTGGTAGGACGTCAAGGTAATGGTAATGAATGCATGGATTTGCATCTGGAAACTTCTACATCTCAACATGTACTGTAGCTGTAGCCAGCTTTATTCTGGTCCCAGCGCGTCTCTGTTACAGAGTGCTTATAGGGCTATGTTCAGACTGGCAGCCCAAAGGAGATCGATGGGCCAAATGGGTCAGATAGGTCAGATTGTAAAAGAAAATTAAGAAAATTAAAAAAAACACACAACACACAAATGGAAATCAGATTTTTGCAAATCAGATTTTAACCACATTGATTTAGGAGGAGATCTCTGATGGTTAAACCAAAGAATAGGATCCACACACAGTCAGAATCTTGCAAAAAATGTTTAGCTCTTTATTCAACGTTTCGGTCGTTAGACCTTCATCAGGACAGACATTCATCATTGTCTTTTTTTTTTTTTTTGCAAGATTCTGACGGTGTGGGTCCTAGTCTTTGGTTTAACTATCAGAGATCTCCTCCTAAATTGTGCATTTTTGACTTATACGCACCCGTCGCCCACCCTCGAGGTGTGCATCGGCCTCCTTCGCAAAAACACATTGATTTGCAATGCGATTCATATCTGATTTCTAAAGATGTGTCTCAGTCTGGACACTCACACATTGAAGCCTGATTTACGACCATCTTGCAGTGGTGTAAAGTAACTAAGTACATTTACTCAAGTATTGCACTTAAGTACAATTTTGAGGTACTTTTACTTTACTGGAGTATTTCCAATTGTCTATACTTTTACTACTATACTACATCTCGGAGGCAAATGTTGTACTTTTACTCCACTACAATTATTTGAAAACTTTAGTTACTAGTTACTTTTCAGATATAAATTATTATATTATAAAACATACATTAACTACTTTAGCCTTATTTTATACATCGGCTATTTGAAAATAGCCGATCTACAAGCTCACAACGCGTCGCGATGCGACGCGTTGTGAGCTTGTAGATCTGCTATTTTCAAATATTTAGTACTTTTACTTTTGGTACTTTAAGTACATTTTGATGCCAATACTTTTGCACTTTTACTCAAGTACATTTTTTATTGTATTAATTACTTGTAACGGAGTACTTCTACATTGCACTATTGGTACTTTTACTTAAGTAAAGCAATTGAGTACTTTTTCCACCACTGCCATCTTGTATACAAGCTCACAACGCGTAGCACTGTCGTACGATAGCTTATAAGTCAAGCATTACTCCTATGTCATTACATCGTTCAAATAGAACAGAATAGAATAAATACTTTAATGATCGCCGAGGGGGAATTGAAAACCACAGCAACCAAAGCAGATATTTATGTCTGAATACAACAAATCCAATTTGATCACCTGCAAATAACTAGGTGGACAGTCAGTCCTAGAGATCATATTTGCCTGCAGTCTGACTCTGGACAAAGCCTATAGGATAACACAAACGTGGTCCGGGAACCGCCTCTCTGAACATGTACTGCATGCTGTTGGGCTTCCAGTGACGTTAGTAAAGCTTACAGTGGTGGATAAAGTACTCACATTTCTTACTTAAGTAAAAAATATCAATACTGCAATGTAGAAATACTCTGTTACAAGTAAAAGTCCGGAATTCAAATTGACTTAGTAAAAGTACAAAAGTTTTGGTATCAAACGTACTTAAAGTACCAAAAGTAGAAAGTACGCATTATGCAGAATGTCCCATTTCACAAGTTTTCAAATGTATTAAAGTCTTTTGAGAATAGCAGATCTACAAGCTCACAATGCGATGCGACGCATTGTGAGCTTGTAGATCGGCTTTTTTCAAATGGCCTAAATGTATACAGAGCTGAAGTGGTTAATGTATGTTTTGTAATAATAACCCAAATCTATAAAAGAAATAGTAAGTAAGTTGTCAAAAATAATTTAATGGAGTGTACTTAGTTACTTTACACCACTGAAGCTTATAATACAGTTCCACTTCCACTTCACACTTCACACTTACACGTGTAAGCAGCTCTGGATGAGTCATGAGTGTCTGTCAACCACCTGAGAATGCGAAGCCGAATTTACACTAGTATTTTGAGAGGGTGTATTTTTTCTCCTCCAAGGACCGATTTTACAATTTCTTTTTTAGTACCGAAGTTACATGACAAATATGCTATTTACAGCGAGCGCTGCAGCAGTACAGCGATGTGTAAATGTGTACGGCGGGAGAGGAGAGGTACAATGAAAAGGTCTTCCTCAGCCCCTGGCACAGGACTACAGAGGTCAGAGAAGCCTCTGCTGCTACATTACAGTACCTGCAGGGCTAAGGCACCGGGCCTACATGGGTGCTATACAACCTCCACCTCCACCTCTACCCCCACCAGGCCTGCAGCCACCCTGAATGGGTGCTATACAACCTCCACCTCCACCCCCACCCATACCCCCACCAGGCCTTCAGCCGCCGCCGCTGCTACACCCCCACAGGGGACAATTTACAACCAGCAGCCACACAGGGGCAAAGGAAAGGTTAGCATGTCACCCACGCTTAAGCCTGATTTATAATTAGTTACGCCGGTGTTGAACACCGAGAATAGCACATCTACAAGCTCACATCAACAACGCCGTGTGTGAGCTGTGAGATTTGTGAGATTGCAGATCCTGCTATTTTCGGTGCATGACATTACATTACACATTTAGCAGACGCTTTTATCCAAAGCGACTTACAATAAGTGCAAAACTACTAATCACCAGAAGTCATAAGTGAATAAGTCTTCTAAAACAAGCAACTAAGAGTATAGCGCTAAGGTAAAAGTGCAATATATCAGCTACCTACTTTCTTAAACAGATGAGACAAGTAGGAAAATCAAATGAGCAAGAGCTAAAACAAATAAGTATCGAATAAACAAGAACCAATAAGACAAGAGCTCGTACAACTAATTGACAACAAGTAGGCAAGGCGAAGAGGAAGGGTCAGGGTAGTGTTTCCTGAAGAGGTGGGTTTTCAGCCTGCGGCGAAAGATGGGCAGTGACTCTGCTGTTCAAGGAGGGCTGTTGACTTAACTCATATAGTGCCAATGACGTCTTTTGACGGCCGTTTTAAGTGTGCCATTAGTGCCAATGACGTCTTTTGACGTCTCCTAAAAAATAAAAAATAAATATAAAATAAAATAAATAATTTTTTTTTTTTTTTTTGTTTTTTTTTTCTTTCTTTTGAATCTCAAAGGACCTAGGAGAAAACGATTTTCAAAAAGTTAATTCTCCATCCACTTCAATGTTAAAATGTAAACGGAGAATTTTTTTTCTCCGTTTGACCCAAAATGCCTTTGGCATATGGATCAACTAGCTTGAAATAAGCCTGGCAGTGAATGAGTTTAGGTTATCAACTACATTTATTTTTTGTCATCGTTTCATTCATTATAAATCATATCCGCCTGTATAAATGCATTCAACCTCATTTATGTTTAACTTTAGGGATTTCTTTCTTCGTTCTTGCGTCGTCGTTGGTGGAAAAAGTGCATCTGCACTTTTTTATGCCTTTGGTTTTTTGCATTGTTCTAGGATCCATTGTATTCCTTCTATTCTTTATTTCCCTTTAAATGTATTTTTACGTCTCATGAAGCCCTTGTATACAGTATATGAAGTCCTAATGGGCGGCCATAGCTGAATGGTTAGAGATGGAACCAGAAGGTCTATGTGTCAAAGTGAGCAAGACACTATAACACCCAACTTTTACCTGGGCACTGACCCATTAAGACCGGAGGCTGATTCTACAAAGGTCTTCAGGAAAAAAACAGTTTTCTGAAAAACTTATTTTGCTATATCACTGGTTTCATGTCAAGGACCCCCAAAATTATATGTATTTGGCCACCGACCCACATCTAAAAATAGTTTGTTCCAGGGACCCCCAGAAGTAAAGATTTGAGATAAAAATCTTCGCTTTAAAAATATACATATTCAAAGATGTAAACACATTTTCAAAATAGCAGATCTACAAGCTCATAGTGCGGCACGAAGTGCCACGCTATGAGCTTGTATATCTTCTATTTTTGAACAGCCAAAGTATAAAATATGGCTAAAATCGAAAATGAAATAACAACAAAATCTGCACACCACCAGGATGCTCATCACACACAAAATATATGCGGTCTGTGTCTGCACTATTCTCAGTAAGGTCTGAGGAAGAGCCTCCCGGCTAGAAACGTTACCACCAATAAAGAAAAAAAACACGACGGGAACAGTATTCTGGTGTGCGGATTTTATTGTTATTTCATGTTGAGTTTTTGATCGAGCAGGACAGGATGCGCGTGTCTTTTGTGACTTTGCGACACCTTTTTCGTTAAAATCTAAATTGACACAGATGCGTTCCCGGTTTTAATGGGTTAATGGCACCCACTGCTACTAATAGTGAACACAAACAGTGACAAAAAACACACCCCAAAGGTGTGGGAACTAAATTAATTAATGATGCACATTTGCACACCTGCTCTGTAGATGCGATGATATTTATGTGTGCTCTGTATTTAACTGCTGCTGCTGCTGCAATGAACCGCTTTCCCCCTGGAGGTGGGTTGACTTATCTCTTACTTTATCAAGTTAATTTAAAAAAGCATCAGTACTCAGTAGACACACCTCGGGGGCACAGAAGGAGGCGGACTGAGGGATCACTGGGTTCAGTTGTGGTGTTTATACGCAGAACAGCTCAGGTAGACAACAGGGATTTGTTGAATCTAGGTCTGTGAACCTATTGTAGATCGTTGCCTGTGGGAAACATCTACCCCAGAGAGTAAATGGAAATCAAAGAAATAAAAAAATGGATAAAAAAAAAGGAAGATAAAATGTTTTCATCATTGTTACAAAGGTCACCTTTGGGGGCGCAGAGATATACGTTTTGTGTGCATCTCCATGGTAGGATGGCCTATAATCAGATCCCTACAGGGCCTCCTCTCCTGTGTCTCACGTACAAATCCTGAGTGTTAGTTAGAAATGGACACTTAACCACTTAAACCCTATACTTTATTGTCCCCCCAGGGCTCTATACTTGGTCCGTCCCTTGTTTACCCTCTATTAGTGTTGATTTTGATTCAGTTTTAGTCATAGTCTTTTGTATAAAATTCCATTTAGTTTTAGTCATATTTTAGTCATCTGAAATGTTTTAGTTTTTGTCTAGTTTTAGTCGACAAAATATCATAAGATTATAGTCGACTAAACCTACAGTTGATTTAGTCGACTATAATGTATTTTGGCGGTGCCTTGATGGCATCGTAATGGCTGATTTTACACTTGGTTGAATGCTGAAAATAGCCGATCTACAAGCTCACAACGCGTCGCGCTGCGACACGTTGTGAGCTTGTAGATCTGCTATTTTCAGCATTCACACCCTAGCGCAACCAACCATAAAATGACTTGTCTTTTAGTTCTAGTGGATCTCTTCTCCACTCGTCCCTCGCTAACATTTTAGTCTAGTTTTTATTTGTTGACGAAATTGTCAATACATTTAGTCTTAGTTTTAGTCATTGCAGCTTAGTTTTTATTTTGTTTTAGTCTAAAAACTAGGTGGTCGTAGTTTTTGTCAACGAAATCAACACTGCCCTCTATACTAAACCTGTTCGCCCCAGAAAGGATTCTAGGGCTCATATGGTTAAGGCCTGATTATACTTGCCAAGTCTGCATACAGTAGGTGCAAGGGGTCAGCGGACAGCAGATGCGACGTGGTTGTGATTATACTATACTTTGTGTCTGCAGACGTGCATGTGTTCAAGGTCAAGAGCAACACGGGCTGCACTCAATACAAAGCATCATCTAACGACCTCCCAGACAACTGAAGGATGTATGCCATGGCAAGAGGCCATTGTGAAAAGATCTTATGGTCATAGTAACTCTTATCTTTGAGTCATTTTATTTCTCTGCATTCCTGTTATTCTCTGAAAGACTTCAGATTAGGATACATTTCTTCCAGGTTTTCATTCGGTTCTCCTTGTATCACATGTAACAAACGTGCTCCAACGCATGTCTCTACTTTAACCCCTTAAGACCGGGAACGCATACTGTGTCATTTTAGATTTGAGCTATTTCCCTTATTTTATACTTTGGCTATTTAAAAATGTCAGATATACAAGCTCATAGCGAGGCACAGAGTGCAGCGCTATGAGCTTGTAGATCTGCTATTTTTGAAAAATCGTGAAAATCTGTGCAAATCTTGAATATATCTATTTTTTAAAGCGAACATTTGTAAATGTCTCAACAAATGTCTTAATTTTTCTGAAAAACTATTGCTCAGTGGTGCTCCAACCTTTTCCATGTCAAGGACCCCCAAAATTATGTATTTGGCCGCGGACCCCCATTTCAAAATATGTTGTTCCAGGGACCCCCAGAAGCAAATATTTAGTTAAAATGTTCGCTTTCAAATATATATATATTGAAAGATTTGCACACATTTTCTAAAATAGCAGATCTACAAGCTCATAGCGCGGCACCGCTATGAGCTTGTACATCTGCTACTTTTGAATAGCCAAAGTATAAAATAATGGTTAAAGTGGTTACACAGATGCGTTCCCGGTCTTAATGGGTTAAAGTCCTTTATGGTCACATGATATGATACAGCGGATAACAATGCATCTCCTCTCTCAACCTTCCCTCAAACGGAGCATGTACTCTTCTGTTCCAGCACATGTGCAGCCAGTGTTCTCTGCGTAACGCATAAAGAACATGCAGCCACAAAATCTGGGTTGCAGGGCGGATGTCCCTGCGGACATGATGCGCCGGGAACAAATATGACGAGGGCACGCGGACGACACGAGTGTAATTTTATGCTGTGCCCCTGCACTTTCACTACAGCAGTGGTGGAAAAAGTACTCACATTTTCTACTTACAGTAAAAGTATCAATACTGCAATGTAAGAAATACTCTGTTACAAGTAAAAGGCCTGTGTTTAAAATGTTACTTGAGTAAAAGTATAAAAGTATTGGCATCAAAATATACTTAAAGTTCCAAAAGTAAAAGTACTTAAATGTTTGAAAATAGCAGATCTACAAGCTCACAACGCGTCGCGTTGCGACGCGTTGTGAGCTTGTAGATCGGCTATTTTCAAATAGCCTAGGTATAAAATAGGGCTGAAGTGGTTAACTCTTTCACTGCCAAGAGTATTTTCATAAAGTACTCCCCCAGTGCCAGAAATTTTCGTTTTTTTACATTTTAAAATTTTTCAATTTTTCATTCAAATAAATTATCTGATTGGGTTTTTAAACCCATAATACAGTTCTACCAGTAGAGAGCAACAAATCGACACATTGATGACCTCGCTGGCTCACTCGCCCCCTCCCAAACAGGCTCACGTCACATCCGGTCATAACCGGATGTTGACATTTTTGACAATCGTTGATCGGGCTAAATTACGATGTGATACACGACTACGATGACCAAAGAGAGTAGACGTGGACCTCTCCGTTCGTTTTTTATACCTTGTGAAAAACCGTGACTTTCCCTATTCTGGCCGAAAATGACCGCGAGAAAAAAATGAGAACCGGAAACGGAATCTGCGTCATGAAACCGGAACCCAATGAGTCTGAAGGAGTCAGGAAGCGAAAGTGATCATGAAAAATAAACAGAATAGCGCGACCACAGTCAAAAGTAAAAACTCGGGATTTCTCGTGCTGGCAGGGAGGGTACTCGGGAGAAACTCGGGATATCTCGGGGCGTGGCACTGAGAGAGTTAATATATGTTTTATAATATCATAATGTACCTGTATCTGAAAAGTAACTAGTAACTAAAGTTTTCAAATAATTGTAGTAGAGTAAAAGTACAATATTTGCCTCTGAGATGTAGTGGAATAGAAGTAAAAGTACTGAAAATTGGAAATACTCCAATAAAGTAAAAAAAAATCCTCAAAAGTGTACTTAAAGGGGAAGACCACCCATTTTCAATATTTAACTATGTCATTAATATAGCATAAAGGAGTTGTGTGGAAATAAGAAAAATTTTAAATGTTAAAAATTTTAAATGTTAAACCCAAATTGATTTTGGGTTTAACATTGCAAATTACACCATGATGAGTCATCACGGTGTAATTTGCAATGTTAAACCCAAAATCAATTTGGGTTTAACATTTAAAATTTTTAACATTTAAAATTTTTCTTATTTCCACACAACTCCTTTATGCTATATTAATGACATAGTTAAATATTGAAAATGGGTGGTCTTCCCCTTTAAGTAAAGTCCTTAAGTAAATGTACTTAGTTACTTTACACCACTGCAGTACAGTCTGTGTCAGTAAAGAAGACAAATGAAGTCACCTTTACCTGTAGCCCCTCCTCCCCCAGTGAATTATGAGAAACAGGACTTCTCTTGACACCCCTTGTACAGTATGTATTGTATATCACCATACAAAGACCCAGAACACTGCTGCTGTACAAAAAAAAACATCATCAATCTCCTATTGCAGTGGTTCTGAACCAGTGGTCCGGGGACCACCCGTGGTCCTTGGGGCGGTACCAGGGGGTCCCCAGCGAAATTAGTTAACATAGCGTAACAATCATTTTAACCACTTAGCTTTGGCTATTCAAGAATAGCAGATATACAAGCTCATAGCGCGGCGCCGAGTGCCGCGCTATGAGCTTGTAGATCTGCTATTTATGAAAAATCTTGAAAATGTGTACAAATCTTTGAATATAGAATTTTTTAAAAGCGAACATTTCTAACTCAAATCTTTGCTTTTGGGGGGGTCCATGGCACAAAACATTTTCAGATGGGGGTCCGCAGCCAAATGTATATCAATTTAGGGGTCCTTGGCATGAAAAAGGTTGAAAACCACTGCTATAGGAGGAAACTGGATTATATAATGCGACTTAAGAAGGAAGCTTCACAGCGGGACAGACAGACACAGGGGAGATTGTGTATTCAGTCTCCAAAATAGGATAAAACAGCCGATCTACAAGCACACAACGTTTCATATCGTGACGAGCAGCGCGCTTGTGGATCTATTTTTTTCGGGGCAAAGCGACACCACCATGCGATGGAATTTACAGTGTGAGCATTAGCCCTGGAGCTTTCTCAAAAGCTCCCAAATCCAAAAGACGGGGGGAAGGAGGGTGTGTGTTTGTTTATAATTAAAAAAAACAAGGGGAAAATCCGTTTAAGCCAAACACACACACACACACACAGGAATCCTTATTACAAATGAATGACAGAGTGTCCAGGGTGGGGGTTGGTTGTTATGTAGATTAAGAGAATATCAGCGCTTTTCTGCTATACAGAAGGGGTTTGATGACAGCTTAAAGAAAAGATGAACGGGAGGGAAGGCCGCTGGAGCTCAATGGTGCCGATGACGAGGGGGACACAATGGCACGTTTGACTCTGACGGGGGCGGGGCTCGATGCGTTCACATGGATGCTGTGTCTGTCTGCCCCATCTATGGGATTTATGGCTGTTGAGTGCAGCTGTTATTTTGGTCAATAACGGCATTATGTATTCTACAGGCTTATTGGACGGCAGAACTACATCGGTCATGAATTGCGGTGATACAGAGAGAATTATTCATGCTTTTGTATATCATCTGGACTGGACTATACTGTGTATACCGTTCTGTACCTCGAACAGCTTGTACAACGCACTCAAAGTGCTACATTCTGCAGCTTGGATTTTTTTAAAGAAGCTAGAATCATCCCTTCACTGGCTTCCCGTCCCGTTTAGAAATGACTTTTCATATTTAACTGCCAACATTTACTGGGGTACTTTGAGGTCCAGTTGGCTAAATTTGCCATCCTGTGAGCCAGTGTTCAGCATGCAGACCGGGTCCTCTTGACTGCTCCACAGTCCAGGCTATATGGACTAAAGGTGACAGGGGCTTTTTGCCATAGTGACCCCTCACTTCTGCAATGACCTGCCTGAGGGGATCTGAGTGACATGATCCATCATCTTTTAAACCATTAAGACCGATTCTACAAAAGCCTTCTAAATCAGTAGTTCTCACACTTTCAAGATTTTTCAAAGATGTTCAAAAATAGCAGATGTACAAGCTCGCAGTGCGGCACGAAGTGGCACGCTGTGAGCTTGTACATCTGCTATTTTTGAATAGCCAACGTTTAACGCTTTCCTGGTTTTGATGGGTTGAAGTCACTTCTGAAAACATACCTTATCTTGAAAAGCATTTTTATAATATCTCCTTTATTTGTTATTTTCAGAACCTCTTCTGTCCGTTTCTTTCTTTTTGGGCATTTCTACAGCGTGGCTCTGCAGGAGGCTAGCCGTATACAGTATATATGTAAGAGTAGGGCTGTGAATCTTCTGCTATCTCACGATTCGATTCCGATTCTTGGGGTCACAATTCCGATTTTTTCAATTCAAAAACGTTTTTTTCCGATTCAAAACGATTCTCCATTCAAAACGATTCTCCATTCAAAGCATAGGATTTCAGGATCTACTCCAGTCTGCTGGCATGAGAGCAGTACATTTACATAGCTTTTATAATTGTAAAGGTTTTATCAACTAAACACACAAAGGTAAATCCAAGATCCCTCCCCCAAAAAAAATATGTATATATTTTTTAAAGTTTGTTTTTCTTCATTTTTTTGAAAATGAGAATCGATTCTGAATCGTCCAACAGTAGAATCGCGATTCAATTTGACACCCCTATATAAGAGGGTCGGTCTGTGTGTCTGTTGGTCTGTGTGTTCGGACTTCGGAGCTAATCTGAAGAGGGCAGTGAGAGGGGAGACAAGACATGTGAGACACAGCGGCGGGAGTAGGATTCAAACCCGGCTCCCTGCAACTCACAAGGAGCATGTGGATAGTTCACCAATCCGCCAGGCACGAACCCTCCCTTTTCTCATTGACTTTTTATCTTTTTGTTGCTAAGCACTTTGTGACAGGTTCTGTATAGATATAGTATTATTCCTACAACCTCTATCCTTTTGATTCACTACACGGCCAGGGCCAACTGTTACAATCATATAAACGCGTACAACTCAAGCAATTACATTTGTTTCGATTCAGCAATCTGTCCCGAACCGGGGCCAGACGGCGTTCCTCATTCACAGTTGGGGCAGTCCTGGCACCAGAACGAGTTAACGACTCGCTCACGTGCCAGACAGTCCGTCTCTCTATAAGCCCATTACAGTAGCTGTTCACCTTAATGGTTCCAGCGCAGCCCCAACTCTCACAAATCAAATCAACAGCAGCACTCCATTTCCCCAATTAAAATGCATGCTATGAATACATTGGTTCACACACTGCAAGCGCAATGTTAGCCAAGTGGGAATAATCAATCAGTCAAACTAGACTGGTCTACATATATACGAGCACTGCCACTGCTAACTACAACAAAATTAAAGTATACTGTACCGTTATAAAACCCTATATACTTTACCCCAGAATAGAGACGACCTAGCATCCCTGTTCTGGGTTCATGTGGTTAAATGACCATTTCATAATAAAGAAGTATATAGCCGCACACTCGTAGCGGCAACTTTATTGTGGACACAGACAGATTATTTTTTAATTTTCTCTCTCTGTGTCCACAATAAACTTGCATTGGCAGCTATGAGTGTGCGGCTAACACTATATTACTCTAATTATGGTAAATGACCATTATTAGCCATTATTACCATTATTACCATTTTAGCCATTATTACCATTTCAGCTAATCCTTACAAGGCCATCATTTGAAAGTTTGAAAGTCATGTGGTCCCAGCAGTATCCCTCAACTGTAAGTCAGGCTATTTCTTCATATCTGGGCTGTAATCAGGGTTGCATTGCTCATGGGACGGCCTTGCACGCCGTGCAAGAGCCTATTTGAACAGGAGCACGCGCAGGCACATAGATTTAAAACAACTTTAAATTCACACCTCAACAAAGTTTACAAAGGCTCCCGACTCACACCAGGTGAATTAACATAGGAATGAGCCTAGATGCATATCAGTTGTCCATTGTGTGACCTGTAGTGTAGGTGTTAAGCGTCGTGCACGTGACGTCATTATAATAGAGTGCAACCACGTTCCAATTCAGCAATGCAACACTGGCTGTATTTAACACTGAAGGAATATGTTTCCTAGCCTTTTTCACAGCAGCCATGTCATTATTGACAAATAGTTATGTAATGTTACTCCCTTCACAGGTGTCACCGGGTCAAACAGAGTCAGGGTGCTGCCATTGTATACATGTTGGCTCACTGGGAAGGCTATGCCACACCAAATGGAACGGGGCACGGCCGGAATTTCACAGAGGCCATGAAGGTCATTGCCGTGGCCCCTCAGCCCTTAAATAAAATGATATGCCCTAAGGCCACAGTGGCCTTGATGCCCCGCCCTCACCGCCCCAGTTGATTTCGGTTTTTTCCTTTGCTTCTTTCCTGTCAATACTGGTTTTAGACACCAATTTTATTTTTTTAACTTAAATTCTCTTTATCCCCATCCTCATCCCCATCTTCAAATGTGTCAAGGCAGTGACCCTCCAAGGCTGAGCGTGTATGGAGTTTGTACACATATTGGTACTTTGTAAATACCAATAAATTGTATTGTAAAATAAACAGCTTTTTCATTTATTCCATTGACTGATAGTAATACTAAGTATTGGAGAAAAGAAAATATTACTCCCTAACCCCTATAAGTTAAAATTATTATTTAATGGTACTGCTTCCCTGGCATCTGGCATTTGGCCTTTGCGCCCCTAAAATGAGGAGATTCCAGGCCTGGATTAGTACCATTGGTAACCCCTGGGAAGCAAGTATCATTAACGAAAACTATGTCAATATGGCTGCTGTGAAAAAGGCCCATCTATATAGTGACAAATGGAGACAGTTCAAAGAGTAGAGTCTACTCTAAATCATTATGTGCAGAATAAATCAACTGGTTTGTTTTTTCTTTTTTGATACGATGCCTCTCAAATAGATTTCTTTCCTTCCTTGTGACGTCTAATGGAGGACAGTAGGCGTGCGCTCTAGTCTATGGCTTATTATGTACGCTACAGTACACCAGGACAGTACAGTACATCAGTATCTACTATATGAAACATAACGATGATCTAGGAAGTTCTTAGTGAAAAAAATCCTACACAACTGAAAGGGGAATGCCAAGGGAATGCCAATCTATCCTCATGTATTGTCATGTATTTATGTAAGATTGCTCGCGACATTGTCTTTGAAAAGTGCTGTATGAATATTATTATTGTTAATATTATAGTGGTCATATTTACAACAATGTCAGCGATGAACCAAAACAGGCATCAACTCATGATCATATATTTGATAGAGGTGGAACGCATCTGTGTAATTTTAAGATTTCTTTGGGCTATTCAAAAATAGCAGATATACAAGCTCATAGCGCGGCACCGAGTGCCGCGCTATGAGCTTGTAGATCTGCTATTTTTGGAAAAATCGTGAAAATGTGTGCACATCTTTGAATATATATATTTTTTATCTCTGTCACAACTTCTGGGAGGGGGGGGGTCCCTGGAACAAAATATTTTGAGATGGGGGGGCCGCGGCCAAATACATATCATTTTGGGGGTCCTTGACATGAAAAAAGTTTGAGAACCACTTATTATAGCAACATCAATTCTTTCAAGAAACTGTTAGGATTTAGAAGACATTTGTAGAATCCCCAGAAGCAAAGATTTGAGTTAAAAATGTTTGCTTTAAAAAATATATATATATATATATATTCAAAGATTTGCTAAAATTTTCACGATAAAAAAAAAATAGCAGATCTACAAGCTTGTATATCTGCTATTTTTGAATAGCCAAAGACATCTTAAAAACGACACAGATCTTAAAGGGTTAATGGGGCAACGTAGCTGTGGGTGTGTATTTGGGGGGGAGGGGGGGGGGGGTATGCAGTGGCTCAGCAGTTGTCACAGAGGGGAGGGGGGTGGGGGGTGGGGGGGCATTGGTTGACGTTGATGTCTCATGCCAGCTTGCTATCATGCCGCTTTATGGCATTGCATAACTGAAGGCAAACAAATGTGATTCCGAGCTCACGTGACATGGGGGGGGGGGGGGTAGAAAGAAACAGGAGAGATACAAGAAGAGGAGGAGGAGGAAGAGGATGAGGGAGGCTGGGAGAGGAGAAACTACAGGAGTGTCTAAAACCCAACCCAACCACTGTAGCCACTGAGGAGAAACAAAGAGAAAGATAGAATAATTCTACATTGAAGGCTCTCTGTCTCTCTCATTGTTGCCTCTCATGGCACTGGGCTCAGACAATCAATGGATACAGTATGAGACTCCATAATGTCCGAATCCGAATGCACAGCCACAGACAGAACGAGGCCATTTTGTAAAGAGGCTGCTAATCAGAAGAACAGAAGAAGAAGAAGAAGACGGGAGGGGATGCATCTCTTCCGGCTGGGTCGACTGTAAAATCCTCTTTGGCACGGGGTGGGGTGGGGTTGGATGGTCTCTTTTATCTTCCTTCATTGACATTGCACTGTGTGTGCAGCGTTAACAGCGTTAACTGCAACAAATAATCACTATATGAATCAGAGAACGTGAAGGATGTAGTCCTTTCATGATGCATGTTATTGCAGACTGACTCGTAAAAATCAGCTGTGTTCGAAATCGAGGCCCAAATAATCATTTAACGGCCACTTAACGAGGGTCTTAATGCCTGCAATTTATGAGACAGCTTTGCAGCCCAGAGATGCACCACCACGGTACGTATCACACATTAACACCCATTAACCAGAGTGAAGTGCCTTCAGTGTATCATAGAATATCCATTATATAGGTTCAGTTACAGTATGATAAACCACCTGCTTCCTCTGAAGCTGTATGGAATGCATTGGCAGCAAGATGTAAAACAAAACAAAATCCCACAACTTCAAGAGTACATGCATCAGTTTGGATTCCACATCTGCATGAATCAAATTCAATCGCAACCAATCCAGCCCTTAAAGTGGGAGTCGCCTATAGTGCAGGTGAAGTGTGTGTGCTGTCCCAGTCAGTCCAGATCTCTGCTCTCTATACTGTGCAATGAGTCCAGTCAGTGTGACAAGTTGGTGCTGACAAAACGCTTCCACACTACTGACCTATTTGGCAATGCTATACAGAACAAACAATTCAATTACCTGGCAGACTAATCACTTAAACCCTCTATTCTTAGTCTTAACGGGCGCGAGTTATCTGTAGTGGGACTGCTTTCCCCCCCCCCCCCATCTACACCAAATTTCATTGCCCCAAAATAGCCGATCTACGCGACGCGTTGCGAGAGTGTAGATCTGCTATTTTTGGAGAACGTTCCCCCCCCGGAATATGGATGCTGGGGTTGAAGTGGTTAAAGGCAACAAATAGTCCAGGGACATCTGACACAAATGCATTTAGCTGGAGAAAATGAATCATCTCTTAAATTAATTAAGTTTGCTATAATGTCTTTCTCATCTTTGGATGCACGGGTGTACAGACAGTCTTCACACCATATAGTAACACGTTTGCTCATCCTAACAGGTCCAGCAGAAAGAAATACATCATCCCAAATGCATTAAAACACAGCATTTGCATTTGCAAAGCGCGGCGGGTCCATGTCGGCACTAAACACCAACAGCTTTAATGTGCCTGATGGGTCTATTGCACTTGACTCGATCGTTAATCTTTGTGACCGCACGGACAATTAAGACGTAATGGAACACACTGTCTGGAACCCGATCCGTCTCTTACCTTGAACTGTAGAGTTGGGAGGCGTTCTCTCTCCCTCTCTCTTCTCTCCGTCTGTTCCCCCGCTCGTCTCTCTGGTGCTGTGAAATATTTACACACTCAGAGAGAGGTACTCTGCCGACCGTCAACGTTTGATGGTCTTGACAAAAAGATCATCCTGAAAAATAGGCTTGGATACATGCCACAGAAAAAAATAATGTCAAAATGTTGACAAATGGACCCAGGGAGGAGAGAAAACAAAAAACGAGGGCGATGATTTCTTACCAGGCTCTGAAATATTAAATAGCCAGTAATTGTATGGTTGTCTGACCAGAGTGGAGAGGTGCTTGTGTTGATGGATGAGAGAGGAGCACTCAGTGAGAGCGAGTAAGCGAGGAGAGAGAGAGAGAGAGAGAGAGAGAGAGAGAGAGAGAGAGAGAGAGAGAGAGAGAGAGAGAGAGAGAGAGAGAGAGAGAGAGAGAGAGAGAGAGAGAGAGAGAGAGAGAGAGAGAGAGAGAGAGAGAGAGAGAGAGAGAGAGAGAGAGAGAGAGAGAGAGAGAGAGAGAGAGAGAGAGAGAGAGAGAGAGAGAGACGGAGTGAAAGAGATTGAGAGAGAGAGGGAGTGAAAGAGATTGAGAGAGAGAGAGAAGAGGGAGATAGAGAGCAGGAGAGAGGGAGGGAGTGAGAGAGAAAAAGATTGAGAGAGAGAGTGTGTGAGGGACAGAGCAGGAGAGGAGGGGGGGGGAATTATGATTGAGGAGACACCCCTAAGGGACCCTTATCTCTGTGCCGGTGCCCCTCGTAGCTCAACGCCAAAGCGACTTCACAACAAGGCAATGACACGATATTGCCCAAAGATAATTACTCCTTTAACGGGGATTAAAGGGGGGGGGGGGATACTGTCCCTTCACACAGTCTGTAGTGAGAGATAGAAGGGAAGCTGTCCTGATACCAACCCAGCCCCCTTGCCTCCCCATCCATCCCTCACATCAGCATACACAGAACACTCCCATTCAACCAACCAACCAAACCACACTGTGATCTCACACACACACACACACACACACCCCTAACCAGATTATCAAGACAAAAGATTAAACATAAATTAAAAAAGGGAATAATCACCGGCCAGTTAATTGTGCCCCGAAAAGCAGTCAAATGGCAATAGAAAAAAAAAACTCACTAATTAATAAATCCACTCACATTATTGGAAGCAAAAAGAGTGAGCTCCTGTTTGCAAAGCGGCAGAGAGGCTGGGCTGCGCTTGTGTGGAGAGCCGGGGTGAGGTGTAGATGCACATGATATTAGACACACAGAGAGAGAGAGAGAGAGAGAGAGAGAGGGAGAGAGAGAGAGAGAGAGAGATGTGAGCCGGCACACTTAGAAGATGGATATTAAGGAGGAAGGAAGGGGGTGGTGGTGGTGGTGGTGGGGGGGCAGTAGAGAGAGAAAGCAACAGAGATATTGTGAGTCGGAGAAAAAAAAAGCCTTCTCCGATGAGCGCACGAGAGAGAGAGAGAGAGAGAGAGCGTGAGAGAAAAAGGGAGAGGGGGGCGAGAGGGGTTGTTGGAGTGAGTGATGAATAGAGAGAGGAGGGGGGGGGGGGTGGCATGCACTGGTTTTGTTGTTGGATGGCGAAACCAGTTGCCAGCGATGGGTCCGTGAAATGGCATCACGCGCCGATTGGGGGCGACGACACGCAAACATGAGAGAGGCTGAGGGATGATGTAGAGGATGAGGAAGGTGTTATTAACTGACAGAGAGACTCCCTCCGGGGTGCCTCCTGTAGCAGCAGCAGCAGCAGGCTCCAGGGTGTTTCCACTTAATGACACGGCATTGGAAAAAATACAAACGTCTCTGTAAATCAAAGCCGAGGAGGGAGAGAGAGCAAAAGAGAGCACGGTGTTTGTCTGCCATTGGAGAATGGGGGGGGGGGGGGGGGAGAGAGATGGAGTGAGGAGGGGGCGGCGTTAGTTTTTCTGTGTCACTGAAAAAAAAAGGGGGAATGGGGGAGGGGAGGCAGAGGGAGATAATGCGAGCGGAGGGGGGGTGGGGGGGGGGACAAATAGAAGGGAGAGAGAGAGCGCACAGAGAGAGCACTCTGCCTGACTCATAGTGTAGTGCGCCCATATCTAGGAGAGACAGAGAGAGAGACGGAAAACTATATTATGTATGCAAGAGTTAACGCAGAGAGAGTGCATTCGCCCAACCTCCATGTGTGTGTGTGTGTGTGTGTGTGTGTGTGTGTGTGTGTGTGTGTGTGTGTGTGTGTGTGTGTGTGTGTGTGTGTGTGTGTGTGTGTGTGTGTGTGCGTTAGACCGTGGCATAGCAACAGCACCACCACATTCCAGTTCCTCCTGTCACATCACTGATAGAGAAATATCACCACTCGCAGGATTTTGAAATAACCAGTTCAATATTTAATGTCCTCGATAATCTCTCGGTTATAATTCATTGTAAAAAGCATACTGGGTCTCGTTGATATGAATAATGCAATCCATACAAAATGTATATAAATCGCAGCCTATGAATCATAAAATACAACCGTCGTTGTCGCTCCAAATGGTGGCCATATAGATAGGAAAACCTCTTATTAAATCATTTAAAACTATTACACAAGCGTTTATTCAATGCAGGTCTACGTACCCTTTCTATTAGTACCAATACAATCAAATTATTGTAGTGCATTTTAGACGTATAAACAGATAGATGATCAAATACAAGGTCAAGATGTGGGATTTTTGGCAAATTAAGGGCAATATATGCTTTGCGTGACAAGTGTCGGACGATGTGTCTCACAACCGTTTTGAGCATTCATACATAGTCGTTTCTGCATCGTCTCTATACTAGCCTGAGTTAACTTTACATCAGGGGTGGGCAACGTAGATGATTTTGAACTTTTGATGACATTGCATATAATGTCGGTCAGAAACCTCTTATCTCCGTATTTTTTTTTCTTTCTAAATTAATGCCGTACTTCGCCATTTTTTGTCACACAAAAGTAGCAAAAATAGCCGATAGACAACTTGAGCTTGTAGATCTGCTATTTTTGCTATTTTTTAATTGGAATCCAGATTTTTTTTTGTGCTATTTTTTAATTGGAATCCTGAAAAGTAGCATTTTTTTTTTTTCAAATGCATTTAGTTATACTTATGTTAACTTTTTTAACTTAAATACAAATACATTGGACATAAAGACAATCGATTTTTTATATTAGTCATTGAGCTACTAATATAGACAGGTCATGTTTGCATGTTTGGAATTGTAACAGCTGAAATCAATAACATGTCAGTATTCCAATATTAACCTAAGGGCCGCATTAACTCTTTCACTGCCAATTTTATTTTTAATTTTCTAATTTTTCATTCAAACAAATTATCTGATTGGGTTTTTAAACCCATAATACAGTTCTACCAGTAGAGAGCAACAAATCGACACATTGATGACCTCGCTGGCTCACTCGCCCCCTCCCAAACAGGCTCACGTCACATCCGGTCATAACCGGATGTTGACATTTTTGACAATCGTTGATCGGGCTAAATTACGATGTGATACACGACTACGATGACTGATCGTCACCCAGACCAAAGAGAGTAGACGTGGACCTCCCCGTTCGTTTTTTATACCGTGTGAAAAACCGTGACTTTCCCTATTCTGGCCAAAAATGACCGCGGGAAAAAAAAGAGAACCGGAAACGGAATCTGCGTCATGAATCCGGAACCCAATGAGTCTGAAGGAGTCAGGAAGCAAAAGTGATCATGAAAAATAAAGAGAATAGCGCGACCACAGTCAAAAGTAAAAACTCGGGATTTCTCGTGCTGGTAGGGAGGGTACTCGGGAAAAACTCGGGATATCTCGGGGCGTGGCACTGAGAGAGTTAAGTGAGGGTGGGGGCCGCATGTGGCCCCCGGGCCGCCAGTTGCCCATATATGACTTCAAATGGTTGACAAAATGGCTCACAGTGTTACAATGTATCCAGAGGATGATTTGGATAATGGCAGAGGAGGGCTTTTCTGACCCGTCACTCCATAGGTACTGCACAGTGGAGAGGAGAGAGATAGCAGGGGAGTGACATGCAGCAAATGGTCCTGCCCGGCCGGGAATCAAACCCGGGAACTTGATGTCAGGCATTAGAGCCCATAGCCACTCGGCTATCGGGTTGCCCTGAATCTACTTTTTCTGAGAGTCAGGGGGAGATGGTCGAAATAGTCACTCAACAACCTAATGCCCATTTTATACTTCATTGTACGATGGTGTACAATGTTTCTTTTATCTATGGAAATAACGATACGATGGGAACTATGCACGAAAACTCATTTCAACCACCTTTTTACCTCTGTAAACCTGTGATGTGACAATAAAGCTGATTCTGTCACTCGGGGAAAATAGCTGATCTACAAGCTTACAACGGAAACAAGTCCGCAAGGACCTTTTAGACAAAAGTATTATAAATGTAACCGTGTTGTTTTACATTCTTTTGCCAAATAAAATGTTCAATCAATCAATCAAACAACGTGATGCACTGCGAGCTTTTAGATCTGCCATTCTCACAATTCTTCACTACTAAGTGAACACCCTCTGCAACGATCCTTTGAGACACATTTCTGTCATTTTGACATAACTTTCGCCACGCAATGTGCATGTCCGACACCTGTTGCGCAAAGCATAAATTGCATTCGAGGCATCGTAGAGCAGATCAACGCATGCTTGTTTACATGTGCATGTGAACGTGCGTGTATGGAGACTGCCTGCCAAGCCTGCTTTTTCTGTCTTATCTACCTGAGGCTCACGGTGCACAGCGTGTGATAGAACCCATCATCCGCAACAGTCATGCCCATGGCACACAGGTGCAACGTGTTCACGGGCAGACGCCCGAAGTTCAGACTCTTCCCGACCTTCAGCTCCCCGACCCCCTCAAACGGACGCTCTCTGCCCCGGGCCTCCACCTTGGCCAGCGTCAGGTGGTACCGGGGGTTGAAGGAGTCGCGGTGGAGCCAGCCCTCCTTGGTGAACGCCTCCTGGAGGCCCGAATTCAGCTGCTGCAGCTGGTTCTGGGGCTGGGGGCTCAGGTACAGCACCTTCCCGTTGAAGTGCTTGGGTTTGACGGGGAAAGCGACGGCCACGGGCGGGTTGCGGTCCCACTCGGCGAAGCGGCGGAGGACGCCGCCGGCCGCGGCCACCTCGGCCGGCCCGGGCAGCGACAGGAGGCACAGGGTGATGTGGAGCTTGGAGGCGGGCCTCCACAGCGGGGCGGAGGACGGGAGCAGGGCGGTGAGCTCCTCGCGGAGCTTCTGGAAGGCGGACAGGATGGACGGCGTGTCGGCCCGGAAGCCGACGAAATGCGTGGGTCGGCGTTTGGTGGGCCGGCTGCCGCGGTCTGCCTGCCCCCTCTGGTCACCGTGGCATTTACCATTAGGACTCTGCGTATTGTACAGGAAGACAATCACCATAACACATGCTGTAAACATTAACCCTTTAAGACCGGGGGACGCATCTGTGTAACCACTTTATCCATATTTTATACTTTTGGCTATTCAAAAATAGCAGATATACAAGCTCATAGCGCGGCACCGAGTGCCGCGCTATGAGCTTGTAGATCTGCTATTTTTTTTTAAATCGTGTTTTTTTTTGTGCAAATCTTTGAATATATAGCTATAAAGCAATTGTTTTTTACTCAAATCTTTGCTTCTGGGGGTCCCTGGAAAAAAAAAATTGAGATGGGGGTCCGCAGCCAAATACATATCGTTGTGGGGCTCCTTGACACTGACATTAATATTATAGCAACATAAGTGTTTCAGAAAACTGTTTTAAACTGATTTAGAAGACATTTGTAGAATCCCCAGAAGCAATAACATTTTAGCTAGAAATGCTCGCTTTAAATATATATATATTCAAGTAAGATTTGCACAACATTTTTCACGATTTTTCAAAAATAGCAGATCTACAAGCTCATAGCGCGGCACTCGGTGCCGCGCTATGAGCTTGTATATCTGCTATTTTTGAATAGCCCAACGAAATCTAAAAATGACACACAGATGCGTTCTCAGGTCTTAAAGAGTTAAGAGTTAGAGAGTTAAGAGTTAAAGAGTGGAAATTAGTTGTTTTTATGAAGGATTTTTTTTTTTACTCATTTGCACATTTTATTCTTTTGTTCTCACTTTTCTGTACCTTTGTTTGTTTTATCAATACCTGTCTTCTGTGCAAAATGTTGATAATAAAATTATGACGTCTGCCATAGGGTATTTAAAAACAAATCTCCTCACATCAGAGCAATGGGATTTAGAATCGGATCTAGGTTTCCCTTTACACCCACCTGTTCTTCTTCAGTCTTGTCCTCACAGCTTTCATTACATTCTTCCAGACTCACTTCCACACCGTTGCTCTCTCCCATCTCTCGCTCTCTTTGGGCGAGAGACATTCGGTCTGTTAGAGTCTCAAGTCTGAAATCAAAGCAGGAGTATTTGTTAGAGGGGCAGGTGGCGGTTTCACACTAAGAAACATCGGCCACCATTACGGACTTCAGTCGTTTACTCACAACACTGACAGAAAACACACATCACTCGTACGATCACTTGACACAAATGTTATTTGTTCAAAGTTAACCACTTAAAGCCCTATTTTCAAAATGGGTTTTGCATTGAGAGCTTGTGTGTTTTTTGTTTTACCTTTAGACACAATGTATTTGAGCAAATAATGTTTATATCTCTTTTTTCCCCCATGTCAGGTGACTCAGCTCTATAAATCGGAGGTATTTTGCTTTTGTTTTACACTAAAACTGCACAGTGGACAGAGATTGGAGAAGAAGGGGGAAAACCCATGCACCGGCCCTGAGCCAAATCTGACACCAGGTTGTGATTATGTGGTTCAGCACCTGTAAAACTACCTCCTCAAATAAAGCAATTCCTTCCCTACTCTGGAGGCGAGGAGAGAGGAGGCCACTCAAAGAGAATTCAATCGACTACTGAGTGAAGGGACCAGTCCAATGATCCAGAGCCTGTCTACAAACACAAATCGCAACAATCTAAAAGGTAGCTCTCCACCACACCGACGGCAGTAAGCGTTGGAAAGCGTCCGTTGCTGAAAATCTGCTGATGAATGGACGGGAAGCGCCGAAAGCCAACCGGGCAAGCACGGGCGTACACGGTCAGCTTTCGACCATCGGGTAGCAGTGGGCTGGCGGAGAGGAGATAAGAGCTCTCTGGTTGGCTGCTAGGTACCCTTTCTAAAATGGGGTAGTTATTTTGTCTGAATACAGTGCATGTCCATGGTATATACATGTTACTACAGCTGCATGTGTGCTCAAAATGCAGACACAAAGCGTGGGACTGTGTGTGTGTGTGTGTGTGTGTGTGTGTGTGTGTGTGTGTGTGTGTGTGTGTGTGTGTGTGTGTGTGTGTGTGTGTGTGTGTGTGTGGCTCGTCTCATTCAAACACCAGCTGTCAGCTGTCATATTTTCTCTAATATAAATATAATCTGTAGTAGTCTGTTTGGTGGAGAGCTACCTTACGAAATGGGAGGACTCACACAGCGATGTGAGTTTCACAAAAAGGCAACAGATGTCCTTCCTCCCAAGTGCATACAAGCTTTACCAGAAGTAATAGTAAAAATGTTTTACTGTTTGATGTGATTTGTGTTTTTTATATGTCATCTTAGAGTGGTCCACTTTAATCTGTAAGAAACATCAGAATTCATACTGTTATGCAATGATGTTTTCTAAAACAAAATTGAAACTTGAAGAATGGAAAACTGTTCAAGTCGGGATTTAAAAACGCTCAACAGGATTCAGACCTTTTGGCAGTCTCCTCAGGTAACGATTCTCTTCCTGCTTCCTGGTGACCTTGAGGAGCGCTTCCTGTGTCATTAGGAGCTGGTCGTGTGGAGTCAGGCGGGTGAATGTTTGCATCGCTCTCCTGCTGTCCTTCCTCTGGCTGTATGGTCCCAGCACAGGTAGACTGGTCTCCGTCTCTCTGCTCAGCTGCTGAATGGAGATGGTCTTGATTTATTTAGTGGTTTTTGTTGCTCTGTATCATGGCAATCAAACCAGGAACATTCTGGTTCCCACCCGGTCTATCGATTAAGCCATTGGTTTGCAACATTTTCAGGCCACGACTCCCCAGAATAATCATATTTGAACTGGGGACCCCCCAAAATAATCATATTTGAACTGGGGACCCCCAAAAAATAATCTTATTTGAACTGGGGAGGGGACCCCCCAAAATAATCATATTTGAACTGGGGACCCCCCGCCCTGACAAGCACTTGGAATTGCATTACATTTTGTGGTTCCACAGATAAATATTGAGAAAATAGCAGATTTACAAGCTCGGCTATTTAAAAAAAATGTTGTCTCTTTCTTATACATTATTTGACAATTTGGCCAATGTTTGACCAGTATTTATAGTATAGTTTGTTGATTACTTACTTACTTTGATGCAGTAATGGTCTTTTTCTTGTGAGGTATTAAAAAGGTCTTAAAAGTCCTTAAATTGTTACTTCACTGTCATCTGGGGACCCCCCACAGGTTGAGAACTACTGGACCAAGCCACTGCCATGTTTGTGTGTGGTTTTTCATTAAAGGTAGGGTAAGTGATTTGCTTTGGTTAAAATAAGTGTTAAATAGTACTCATTGCTATAGAGTGTTTGTTCAGTAATAGGAGTCTCCTTGTCTCTCCAGCTCTTTATAAAACAGAAAATGCATTTTCGTTTCAGTTTCATTTCCAATTTTATCCAACCAGGACAGAGAACTCAATCAGGATATAGATTAAACAAGTGAAATTGGAAGTGATGACACTAAGAAATGAGCAGGCAAAATTGGAACTGGAACACTATACAAATGAAGCTTAAAAATGGGTACTTTCTCCTGATTGGCTGAGATTTTGACACCTACCGGAAAATGTATTTTCTGTTTATTAAAGAGCTGGAGAGACAGGGAGACATCTGTTACTGAACAAACACTCTATAGCAATGATTACTATCAGAATATAGTGTTTTAACCTTTTAACAAAATACTTTTTGTTTTAACCAAAAAATATCACTTACCCTACCTTTAACTTGTTCATTGTTCTGGGACCCATGAGAACAATTGTCATTTTCATGGTTAAACTATTTTTCTTAATGGTTGGGTTACAATTAGGAAAATATTCAGGAAGGGGTTAGGGTTACGTTTAAGCAAGTAGAGGTTAGGTTTGGGCTCAGAGTTATATTTTGAGGTTAGGGTAAGGTTGCGGTTTTGCCTTTGTGAGGAAATCGAAACCAATATTTCATAATTATTTTTAAAACTGCTATTCTTATTTTGTGTGTCTCTCTCTCTGTGTGTCTCTGTGTGTATCTCTGTGTGTGTGTGTGTGTGTGTGTGTGTGTGTGTGTGTGTGTGTGTGTGTGTAGAGGGTGGGGTTCTGTGAAAAAGTGCTGATAAAAACCACTTGACTTTCCCTCCAGTGTATTTTATCCCTCTTTTATCCGCCCTTACCCTCTACTTCCTCCTCCCCTCCAAAGGGGGGCGCCAGAGGCTGACCGGTGGAGCCAAAGACCCTGTCAGTGCGGCTGTTGCGGTCCCAGACGCGGCGGCCCCTGTATATGAAGTACTGGATCCTGTGCTGCGGCAGGGCCAGCTCGGCCGCGTGGTCCCGGTCACAGGGGTTGGCGTCCCAGTTGAACTCGGAGAAGGGGCGCTCCAGCACGCCCAAGAAGCGGTCTACGTAGCCCACCACAAACTCAGAGCCCTGCACCGACGGGTCCCACAGGATCCGGTGGATGACTTCCTCTGCCGTGCGCATACGAGGCTTCTTGTTTGACCCTGAGCCTGGAGAGAAAGAGGGGTGCAGAGAGAGAGAGACAGTGGTGGAAAAAGTACTCGTATGTTTTACTTAAGTAAAAGTATCAATACTGCAATGTAGAAGTACTCTGTTACAAGTGAAAGTCCGGAATTAAAAATTTACTTGAGTAAAAGTACAAAAGTATTGTACTTAAATGTACTTAACCCATTAAGACCTGGAACGCATCAGTGTCACTTTAGATTTATTTGGCTATTCAAAAATAGCAGATATACAAGCTCATAGCGCGGCACCGAGTGCCGCGCTATGAACTTGTAGATCTGCTATTTTTGAAAAATCGTGATTTTTTTTTTAAAGATTTTTTTCAAAAAACTGTTAAGATTTAGAAAACATTTTTAAGAATCGCCTCAGGTCTTAAAGGGTTAAAGTACTAAAATGTTTGAAAATAGCCGATCTACCTTGCTCACAACTGTGAGCTTGTAGATCGGCTATTTTCAAATAGCCTAGGTATAAAATAGGGCTAAAGTGGTTAATGTATGTTTTATAATGTAGTAATTTATATCTGAAAAGTAACTAAAGTTTTCAAATAGTTGTAGTGGAGTAAAAGTACAATATTTGCCTCTGAGATGTAGTGGAGTAGAAGTAGAAGTATGTAAAATTGGAAATACTCCAGTAAAGTAAAAGTACCTCAAAATTGTACTTAAGTACAGTACTTGAGTAAATGTACTTAGTTACTTTACAACACTGGAGAGAGATGGAAACAGATCTACAGTATATAGGGCATCTGCAGGGATGGAGCAGGCAAGATATACAGTATATGGTATACCATATCAACAGACTATAAATAACCATTGAATTGAATAACCCCATCTATTAATGTTACACTGCTGTTGTGTTTGCTATAATTGTGTTAAAGGTAGGGTAAGTGATATTTGGTATTTTTTAAATATTTATAAGTACTATATTCTGATAGTAATCATTGCTACAGAGCGTTTGTTCGGTCACAGGGGTCTCTCCAGCTCTTCAGTAAACAGAATATAGTACATTTTCAGGTAGGTGACAACATTTAAGCCAGAGAGCACTGAAAATGCATTTTCTGTTTACAAACAACGAACAAACACTCTAATAGCAATGAGTACTATCAGAATATAGAGCTATTTAACACTTATTTCAAACAAAGTAAATCATTTACCCTAACTTTAACTGTTTATATTTTAGTTTTGTCTTTTGTTTGCTCTGTTGTTATGTCTGTTGGTTGGGTGTTAATTGTTTTAATGGACCACATGAGTTTCTTGTGGGCATCCAGTGCACTCATCAGACAACAAAGGAGCCGTAATACTAGAACGTAATACCAGCGTGCATTACCGTTTTCCTCACTCTCTTTTGGCTTTGCTGCACTGTAATCTTTGCTTTTCCTCTTCTTGTGCTTTCCCTCATTGTCTCCATTCTTCATGTCTTCTTGGTTGAGCAAAACAACGCCGGCATCATCTAATGTAGGGTTGCTAAGAAATTACGAGATAAAAGATAGCAGACATCGGGTGAAAGGTTGAAGACAAGACAGTATCAAAGTTTGACAAAAAGAATGTAGACAAGGGTGAAAGAGTGGGAAACACTCCTTTGATCTGTTAAAATCAAAAGGAGTGTGCTATTCTGATTGATTCCAGATCTTGTGTCATCAACTGAAAGGTACTGGCTTATTCAACACACATTCGCACATTTAAGTCACTCTGGATAAGAGTTTTAACTAAATGCCTAAAAAAACTATGTAATGTATTTGTTATATTTTACATAACATTGACATTAATGCATTTGATTATATGTTCTGTTCTGTTTTGTCAGAGCTTGATCAGCACTAGATTGCTAAAGCGCCGTTCTACTAGATGAGTGTTGATGATTTGACATTTGCAGTTACAGCTACAGTTACAGCCAATGTAAACATCCCACGTTTTACTCCATTATATTTGCCATTACATTTTAGTTATGCACCTGACACTCACATCTTCAGTTCAGTCTTCAGTACACTAACAACATTGCATGCAGCCAACATTAACCACTTAAACCCTATATACTCCTTTTGTCCCTCAAGAAGACCAAATCTCTTTGGTGAAAATAGCCAAATGTTCACCTCAGAAATAGGGATGCAAGGTTCATGTGGTTAAAAGACACATTTATATGATGGTGTTGCTTACTGACAATAACTTATTTAAATTAACTTAAATAAGTTTGGCTTTTGTGTGCTGGGGGAAAAAGGAAAGTAATGAATTCTTCAGTGAGGAAGAAGTGGGATTTATGAACCTGTGAGACAGGCGACATCTGTGGCCAAAACGGCACTTTCCCTTCAGGAAGAACTGGCACACGCCGACTCCGCCTTCTACTGGTTCTGCCGACTCTGCGAGTGACAAAGGGAAAGGGAGGGCGTTTTAGTAACGCATCACAACATTATAAAAACACATGGTGGACAAAGATTGTAGCCAATGATTAATATGTACCAGGTGAGGTAGAGACAGAAGCATTGTGAGCACATCTCACATCGAGGCAAGCAAAACATTTAAAAGGATGGAGGAGACATGGAGATTGACCTGACCGCAGATTAGGGCTGGACAGTACTATAAACGGCATAGATATTGAAGGTAGAAGGTAGGAATTTGACATACCGTGGGGATTTTGCTCATACCATGCTGACCAGCAGAGCTTTTTGTTAAGTCTTGAGTTTTTATTTTCACTTTCTGCAGCTTGATTTTATGGCATTTCATAGTGTTTTTCAGAGATGGAAGTTACTTGACTTGAGTGCTACAAATTATATAATGCGATATAAATTTTATTCCACACCGCCCAGCCCTGCCACAGAGTTCAGAGGGGTATGTTTCATAATCTCAGCAAGTAGCCAATATGGATTCTGCTTCTAGGAGCATGACAGGACAAAGTAGTCCACTACCACACAGAAAGTGAAAGCCTGGTCCCTTCAGTGTGGTCCAATTAATCAACATCCTTGAGCTTACATTCTCTCTCCTGTGTGATAATAACAGTCATACAATTCAGTCGCTCTGTCTGTAAATAATATATTCCAATATTAGCCAAGCTGTTGCTTTTTAAACAAACGTATCGTAAATCACATCCCACCATAGCTTGTCAACTGTTTGCATAGCTTGCTGGGAAATTCCCCAAGAGAACCAAACCCATTTTTATTACCAACTATAAAAGCATCCTAAGGCTGCCAGAGTCCAGCGTTCCCCTTATCGTCGCCTGCACCTCTGCCCCCAAATGTAATCTGCAAGGTAAGATATGTCCCCCCCACATCATGCAGCCCATCCTCATCCATCCAGAGCCATGATGTCCATACTGTAGAAAATTACTTCTTTGGCCATTATTTGCATCGTGATTTGTATGGAGGGGGCACGAAACCCTGATTGTGTACTTTGTTTTCCTGTACAGTTTAGGGAAACTACAGAAGGGAAAAACATAACAGGCTATTAATCAATGCAGCTGCAGATAATAAAATTAATAATGGGTGTGTTAGAACCCTTACCCTAGATTTTAGTCATGGGGTGTCAGTGAGAATGTGCAAGCATAGAAACAAAAGAAAGAAAGAAAGGTAAACAAACGGGTAGGGGGTATTTCCAGGTGGAAATTCCGCATCTGCTCAGCCTACGTGCAGGCGTACAACTTAAAAAACATTTGAATTTATGCCAAAATAGTTTGTGCTTTTAACCCACCGCCCTGTTTACATCATCGTCTTGTTAGAAAATGACACACTCTGCACTCTGTAACTTTCATGTCCTACATCATCGTTTCGTTAGAAAATGACACACTCTGCACTCTGTAACTTTCATGTCCTAGACGAGATTCTAACCTGGGTTCACTGTGCAACTGATGATTTTTACCACTACTCTTATAGAGTAATTTCCTAGGTGGGGTTGGTCCTACTCTGTGTGGAGTTTGCATGTTCTCCCCGTGTCTCCTAGGGTAGTTAATACCCTCACAAAAACATGTAGTAATCCTGGTCACTATACTGCCTCCCCCTGGCCAGCCGGGGCGACCTGATGGAGGGGAAGGGAACTGGTTGGAATAACGTGTTCCTTCCACACGCTACGTCCAACCAGGGAAACTCCCCCCTGTCAGGTGACAAGAAGGTCAGTTGGCTCTCATGCATTGAATGAGGCATGAGCTCGGCCCTGGCCTCCCTAGGCTGGTGGGGGGAGTGTAGTGCCCAGGATCACTTAGAAAATTGGCACCGGGTGAAAAAAAGGGTTAGAAAATCGAAGGATAAAAAATTAAAAAAAATAAAAATTAAATAAATTGTAATTTCGAGGATTCCGAGTAACTCTCAGAGTAACAGACCTGTAGGGTCCATTTTGAACCCCTTCAAGGAACGCTGAGGGTCCCCACTTTGAGAACCACTGTTATAGAGCATGCCTACTTTACTTGCTCAGGGGAGATATTGAAGTTTTACCTTCAGGCAGTACTACTTGACAACCAGTGGTCCTACCAGACTACAGGACCTAAATGTTTCAATAGAGGAGCAGGGAGACCAAATACAACCACAGCAGTTGCGTTAGGCTGCTTGTATTAACAAACATACTTTAACTCTACCATCTAACATTTTATTCACAAAGAAATAGAGTTACACAGTGACTTTAAAAGGAGTCAAAGTGAATGTGACATGGTTCCTTCTCTCTTATAAACCCTTCTCATAATAACTAGGTAGGAATTAGAACTCAACCTTTTTGATGACATCAGCATCGGCAATTATCGGCAATTATGCAGCCCGTATATTCGGTCAAAGCATAATTAAATCGGTGGTCTACTGTAGGTCTAGGAATCTCCAAAATCGGTATCGGCATCAGACTCAATAATCTGGCATCGGTCAGTAGTTATGCAGGTGGTCAGTGCAACCTCAGGCCTCCAGATAAGGTCACTTCCCAGAACAAATATCCAGCACTACCACTCAACCACAGCTCATCAGACCAACCTCAAAAGCACTGATGAGTAAAGACCAGATGACCAGAAAATAAACATTCTTTGCATCCACCAGGGAGAAGCTGGGACAACAGCTGCAAGCTGCACGATGTATCAATCTCTTACACCAGCATTTCTCAAACTTTTTTATTTCAATGACCCCCATTTGATATAGCTGACAGCCGACCCCCCATTTCACACAGTTTTTTCATCTCTGGAACCTCAATCTACACAAAATACTTTGTATTAATCTAGCTCTGAGAGTTTACGGGTCCACATTTGGTTCCAATTCTTCACTCTCAAAATTATAGAACTGGTACTCCGTCAAGGACCCCTGGGGGTCCCCGGACTCCACATTGAGAACCAGCACTCTACACTGGCTGTACTTAATCTGTACAGTAATCAATGAAGGACATTATATTAAAGGAGTATTTCACCCCAAAAATGACTTATTATTTGTGTCGCATTCCTAAGCCAATAATTCATAATTCATCAAAGTCATCAAATTATTGGCTCAGGAATGCGACAAAAAAATAAGTCTCCATGAATTCAATGCTTCATGGGGAGTGTAAATGATAGAAAATAAGTCATTTTTGGGGTGAACTATCTATCCTTTTAAGGGGAGTGTGCTGACCACTATTATACAGTAGTAACCCTGATCTAAGCATTCACCTGCTGGTGTGTCCAAGGAGGCTTTTTCATGGTTGCTTCCACCTAAAGCATCTGCCTGTGGGCTGGTCTGACTCTCCTCCTCTCCCTTCTGCTCTGGTGCTGAATCCAAAGCCACAGTGGTGGACACATCTGAAGACATAGTGGGTCCACGTGGAACCTAAAGACACAAAGGTACTGATCAGATCAGCATCATGCAACAACACTTACAGGTCACTGTCAGTGTAACACCTACCATATTATTTCGACACTGGCTCATACGTGTGTGGGGGAAAAGCCAGACAACATACAGTAAATAGATAGTAGCCATGGATACAAGACGGTCGTCTGTCACGACAGTCATGGATGAACTTCAACCTGGTGTTTGCACTTTCTCCATTTACGGCCCGTACATCTACATAAACGTTCAGATTTCAAATATAAAGTGCTTACCCATGGCCACGGATGTAACAATTATGTACGGGCCCTCAGAAGTACCCGTATCTTCCGTATTGTTCAATAAAAAGCATTGTAATCCAATCGGTGGTCATTTTCTCATAGTTATAACGTATCAGAGTGCAATACACCTCCCAACCGATAGGGTCACGTAGTTGAAGGCATATTAAGAAAATGGCCACCGGGTCGGATTAAAATGCTTTTTATTGAACAATAAGGAAGATACGGGTACTTAGGAGGGCCTGTATAGAATTGTAACATCCGTGGCCATGGGATAAGCACTTTATATTTGAAATGTGAACGTTTAGGTTAGATGTACGGGCCAAAAAGGGAGAAAGTGCAAACACTATATTGAAGATCATCCATGACTGACAGTCATGTATCAAGGCTAATAAGGAAGTGATTGGCTCGCTTATAAATAAGCCAACGAATTGGGGTATAAAAACACAAGTTGTTAGCTCTATACCAAGCAAACTCCCTTAGCATGCATTTGTTTACAATTATACAGTTTCATATGCAAACGGGAGAAAAATAACAGCGAACGAGTTTAAGAGTAAAGACGGGTGAACATTACCTGAAGAAGCACTGCACTATGTTGTTATCTCAACCCCTGGGCGGCGCAGTGCTTCATGGGAAACGTAGTGTTTATTTGGTTGAGTTGCGTCATGAATGCGTAATAGTCCGTGTTGCCATGTCTGCTTATTATAAGCTACTTTGGGCTTGTTTTTCTGTACAGTTGCTTGCTATTACGGGTTGCGTTTTTTTGGGCTTGTAAAGTGTTAGTGTACCTGCTTATTTAGGCTTGCTTCCAAAATATATGTATATATATATTTAAACCAATGGTTCTCAAATATTTTCATGACAATGTTTTGTGCCCAGGAGAGCATGTGTTCAAGGATTCCAAATATTCCACATTTTATTGCAAGAGAAAAATAGCAGATCTACAAGCTCACAGCACGTCGCATAGTGAGCTTGTAGATGGGCTGTTTTCAAATAGCCAAAAGAAAAGCGACTATTAACCACATTGCATAGTCGCTTTTTTTTGGCTTCTTTTTATAGACCTGGTTCCTTATTTCTCTGGCAAAATCTGGCAACACCGGTGAAAGAGCGCATGACTCCGCATCACGTGATCCCGGGTGTTGTTGAGACAGCAGCAGCTGTACAGGATAATAATATACAGAAAACGTGTGTATATAAATGGTTAAACCGCCAATCGATTGGCAATAATGGGATTTTGATAAGGAAATACGAAGAAATTTGACTTTCTTTTAGAGTGTCTCTGCTATAATAGTTCCGACAAGCGGACACGTTTGTCTTGTAACATTTGGACCAGATGAAGTGTCACTGATCGCCAGTCATTTGGTCAGTCTAGTCCGGTTCTGGTCCTGAAGGTAAGATAGTTGTTTAACCACTACTAACCACATGTACCCTAATATCCCTATTCTGTCAAAATTGATAAAAATACATCTATGATAGTCTTAATCCAAGGCTAGGCATGTGATAATAGTTGAACATTCAGTGTTGACATAGCAGATCTACAAGCACAACACAACATTGCAACTTGATGCATTTAGTAACTTTTTTGGCGAAGAGATTTTTGGTGTAGAGGGAAAAAGGAGGGGCCAAGTAAAGTATAGATCAGTGATTCTCAAACCTTTTAATTTCAAGCACCCCCATAACTCTTGAGAGTGTACAAATGGAACTAAATGCACCATAAGGGTCCATTTGGTTCCATTTGTACACTCTCAGAGTTACAGACCCTGTAAGGGTCCATTTGGAACCCCCTCTAGGAACCCTGAGGGTCCCTGAACCCCACTTTGAGAACCACTGACCCATGGGGGTCAACAAAGTACATAATGAAGAGTTTAAGTGGTTAAATTGGTATAATACACTGTAATGACGCAGTTCCAGCTGTACTTGATTATGTTAAGACCTGGAACGCATCTGTGTCACTTTAGATTTATTTGGCTATTCAAAAATAGCAGATATACAAGCTCATAGAGCGGCACCGAGTGCCGCGCTATGAGCTTGTAGATCTGCTATTTTTGACAAATCTTGAAAAAAAAAAAAATTGTTAGGCTTTAGAAAACATTTTTAAGAATTGCCTCAGGTCTCATCACACAGAGTACCACACACAATAACACAACAATCAATCACAACGACCCTTTATCATCTTTTACCCCCACAGATGAACGCCCTGGTGGCTCTCTGTCACTTCTGTGAACTCCATGGCCCTCGCACTCTGTTCTGCACCGAGGCCCTGCACCCTCCGTCCCCTTCTCCGTCCCAGTCGGGGGCCCCGGTGCCAGGGGACAGGGACAGAGACGGGGACCGCGAGGGAGAAGGACTGACCATGAGGGCCAACAGCTCTGCGTCACAGAGGGGCGACATGTGTGAGGTGAGGAGCTGCTGCCAAGGACAAGACTGTCTGTGTGACAAATGTCAGCTGGCCTCCACAAGTTCATGACTTCATTTGACACTTGCTCTACTGCGTACAACATGCTCACAATAGATGGGTTTCCTGTTTGTAAACATGAGAGGATGATGCGCGCGCAGTGGAGGGAAGAGCCTGTAGAGGGCGCTATTACCCGCAGCAGCTCTGGCCATTGTACATACATAAAATAAATGGTCTTCACCGGGTTTAATGAAAGTAGATTAAATGATGCAGTTTGTAATATCTTCTTTACTCAATAAAAATGATTTGTCGGAAGTTGGATCTGTTTGTATATAATAGCAGCATTATGCCTATTATGCCTAAAATAGCAGCATTATGCCTATCTAAATCCCGAAAATAACAACAGAGTCAATGGCGCTTCCGGTTCGTTCTACCTCCCGCATGCGCAGATGACGCACTCTGCTCTGTGATGACGTCGCGCGGAAACCCATCTATAGAGGAAGCACATGGACAGCTTGTAAGAGACAACAAATAAACATAATGATTTGGCACATCATGTAACATGTAAATTACTCAAAGAAGTGGGGCGTGGAGAGGGGCCATCTGTTACAGTTTACAAAATGTATGAGGATAAATAACTTTTTAAAACATGTTTTTCTCTCTCTTCCTAAAACTATCACACCATTAGTCAAGTCAAGGAGAACAACATACTAATTTTAAACATCACAAAACAAACAAATTAAAGAAACGCTTGTGCATTTTGTTGAAGAGCCTTCAATTAAAAAAAATAAATAAAAATAAGGTGCCAAATCACAACAAGTTGTCTAAAGACACTTATAGAGCAGAGACCCGACATTGTCCCACCCTGAGCAAGCAATTTATGCAACAGTGGCAACGGAAAACTCCCCTTTTAACTGGAAGAAACATAAGGCAGGCCCAGGCTCTAGGGCGGGCTCGACCGTGTTGGGGGGGGGGGACAGAGAAGGAGAGACGGGCAGGGGGGGTGCAGAGACAGAGGGAGAGAGGGAGAGAGATACAAGCATTGCTCAGAGTGATGTGCTACCTTTTCCATATCTTTTGGAATATGTTTTTTGAATTTAGCACTCTAATTAAAACCTCTTTTTCTAACACTATCATAGACCGTCTTCGTCTACAATTGAGTCTGGGAGTTTTTAGATGTCTTGCTCAAGGGCATA
This sequence comes from Gymnoscopelus braueri, assembly GCF_963280865.1. NCBI lineage: Eukaryota > Metazoa > Chordata > Actinopteri > Myctophiformes > Myctophidae > Gymnoscopelus > Gymnoscopelus braueri. The sequence continues at coordinate 16,035,568 of NC_137605.1, forward strand.
TTGACACTGACAGAAAAGAGAGCAGTTCTCATAAGATCTTTCCTCACCACTCTGGGGATTTGAACCAACAGCGTTTCAGCCACAAGGCTTATTCTCTAACATGTAGTTTGCTGCTATGTCTTTTTGTTACCCCACAGGGTTGTCGGTCGCTACCTGCATCTCACCCTGGTTTTGTGAGCGTCGACGACGAGACAGGCATTCGCTTCCTGAGTCACCAGCACCCCAGGCAGCCCCAGCTGTTCAGCGTGGTGCGTCAGGCCTGTGTGCGCAGCCTCAGCTGTGAGGTAAACGACAACGTACGTTTTTGTGTGTTCGAGTCCCATGTCTTTAATTTAGTTTACAGAGGAAATGAAATGAAAGAAAGTACCAGCTAAAAGAAAAAAAAAACAACACAATCAAAGAGACTCTTTTACGCTGCATGTGCTACCTACCTCCCTCCCTCCCGCCTCCTCCTCCCCTTCCTCCTCACACTCTCACCTTCCTCCTCTCTCTCTCCCTCTCTCTCCCTCTCTTGAACTTGTGTGTGCCTCAGGTTTGCCCGGGCCGTGAGGGTCCCATCTTTTTTGGAGACGAGCAGCACGGCTTCGTTTTCTCCCACACGTTCTTCATCAAAGACAGCCTGGCCAGGGGCTTCCAGCGCTGGTACAGCATCGTCATGGTGGCGATGGACAGGATCTACCTCATCAACTCCTGGCCGTTCCTCCTTCGACATCTCAGACTCACCATACACAGTCTGCAAAGCACAGCTCTTAAGGTAGCCACGTGTGTGTGTGTGCACACACACACACACACACACACACACACACACACACACTCAAATGCCCATTCATTCAGATGACTCATAAAGCGTATAGTTTAGTTGGCAGGCGGTCTAGATGCTAAACTGGTTTGTCAATGGTGTGAGTCAGCATCGAGGTATGCATCATTCATTATGATTTATCTACAGAAATGTGCTCCTGTTGCTGCTGCCACTATGATCTGTTCACAGATGGCTTTGGCTGGGCCGCATGGGGATGATTTAAGCTCTGTTCGGAAGTTTTCAGGACAACATCCTACCATTTCATTGTTATTACAGGACATCAGTAATGTTAGCGACCAATTTGCACAGGATGAGATATCTCTATAAATCTTACAGAGATGGGAGTGTCTATTTATGTGCTAAGTGTGAGAAGTAACTTTAGATAAATAACAGGCTCTAGGCTGCTGACAACCTACCTCAAGGTGCCACCAGAATTGCCCCTCTGATAAGTTCTTGAGAGCATCTTCTTTTGATGTTCCGTCTTGTTATGTTCACTTGATGTTGAGCTGGACTTGACCTCGAGTGCCTCCATGTTTGATGAGAAGAGAAAAAAACAGGTGTGAAAGCTCCTTTCCAATGAATAATACATTCAAACACATGACTGCTATTATCAGCCAGGGCTTATTTTATAGGGCATTTTATAATAGGTAAAATACACCAGAATCTTTACTGGTATCATGGGAGCACTCCGTCCATTAAAATGTCTGACATGACCAATTACTGCAGGATTAAAACCACAGAGATGCTCTGGTAATAATTACATTACCCCACCACCTCACCATATAAAACTTGTCTCTTCCGAATAGGGCTTCAGTCAGTTTTGCCTGTAAATTATTTGAATGTCGCTTGAAGTTCTAATCTGTAGACAAATATTTAGCACAGACTTTGTGTGTTATCTTCCCCTGATGAAGCTATCAGGAGAAAGCGTCTGGTGAGTGACTGTAACAGAGGAGACATGTGGTTGTCTACACTAGGGTTTAACATTTTCCGGGAAATAGCTCATTTTAATTCCCGGGAATTTTCAGACCGTTTCCCGGGCTTCCCGGGAATTCCTGTTAAAGGGTAAAAAAAAGTGCCCACTAAAATGCATTTATATGTAGATACTTAAATAGACAATTTTACATCGAGGTGCCCAGATGTCCCTATTGTAACCACCTATCCTGTATTCCTAGTAAGCATTGACACCTATCTATTTGCTATTAAATATGCAAGAAAATGATCAGATTTAGAACAAGTAATAATAATAGTAATTCCTCCGCGCTTTCTACTAATTAGTAGTTATTTCTAACAAGAAAAAAACAACCAACGAGATCCCGGGAACCGAAGTCAGTTCCCGGGACGGTAAATAACTTCGGGATTCCCGGTGTTAAACCCTAGTCTACACCCTAGTCTACACCCTCCACAGGACAACAGTGGGGGTTGGCAGCACCAGGAACCACATTACACTTGGGAGGCATCAGCAATGACCAAATTGGGAGAAAATGAATGTAGAACAAATGGTATAAAAAAAAGTTAGAATTCCAGATTAACCTGACCCTCAGCCTAAATCTTTTTTCATCAATCATTTTGTTCTGAATTATTTGAATGGGCGTGGCTAGCGATTCAGGGGCTGGAGCCAGGCCAATTCCAGGTTCAAAAGGGTTTATTTGTCAGTCACTCTAGCAAGTACAAGCGGCAAAATGTTGGTGTGGTATGCTCCACAACCAGGGGTCATCAACATGTCCGTACATGGACAAACATGTCCGTGGCAAGACTTGTCTATGTCCGTGGTACTTTTTTTTCTTTTTCTTTTTTTACAAAAAATATTGTCTATAATTGCGTCTCTTTTTTTTAATATTCACAATCTAATCTTCAAAAATGTGTTTCAATCATTTTGGTGACTCATAAAGTGTCGGGATGACATGCTCATTAATATGTTGCAGGATATTTGTGGTATTGTACGTATGACCACGTACGTCGACGTACAGTATGTGAGTCAAGTCAGCGGTATGACCACAGTGGAAAAGAGCAAAAACATGGCATGTCATCTGTTCAGAAGGAGCTATTTGCTACCAAAGCAAAGAAAGGCAGACAAGTAAAGCTAATTTTCGTCAGTTGAGAGAAAGTGTTTCAAAGTGTCAATAATAGCAATAACAACTCAATTATAATGACACTCAACAGGCACAATCCATGGAAACCCTTGATCCACAGCCTCACCATCACCTCCTCCTCACCTCTGATCAAAGTTAGGCACCTTTGCATCAAACTATTGTGACACTGCATTCCTTTAAATCCTGTCATGCCCCTCATGAATCACTCATCACGTTTTCTATTGTTCCATCTGCATACTTTCTCAACATTTTTGAGTATGTTCACCATATGGAAACCACAACTTTTGAAGCTACGTTGACAAACTATAAAACTAGTTTAGCTGGTAGAACTTCCTGTCACCTCCTGTCCTCAAGTAACACTGTCCTCTGAAAAGCCATCTGTCTATATACTGTAATAACCATATGAAGTATAATACGCACCATTCACCTTTAGTTTGCAGCTAAGAGGCCCTTTTGCTCCTGCAATGTAAGATGGAAGCACTGTATGTACTGATAAGACCCAATTATTGAAATCCCAAACATGGAATATACTTGGACCATGCCACATTTAATGCCTGTCTCAGGACTGCCCTGCCAGTATACAGTGAATAACTTCCCAGGTTTTCTAAAGTATAGCTAATCACTTTAAGTCTGACATCCCAATTTTGGGCATGCCATTTTAGGCTAAAAAGAAAATAGAATTGCTGATCTACAATACAAGCTCGCAACATGCCGTGATGTGTTGTGAGCTTGTAGCTTTGTTTCCCAAAAAATAATTTGGATTATTTATTTTATTTATTTTTATTTGTAAGTGGCTCGTTTTAAATTGTGTAGCGCAGTGGAATAGAGTAGACAGTAGACACTATGGCACATCAACAGTCCATAGTACTGTATACATTTGGGGCTAAGCCTACGTATGTGTTTCTGGTAATATTATTGATCACTTGTTTTGCATGTCCGTGGCAAAAATTAAATATTGATGGAACTGTCCATCACAAGCTGGCATGGTGATGACCCCTGTCCACAACTATTAGTGCTTTTTCTTTTTTTTCTTCCTTGTTTTTTGTTTTGTTTTTAGAATCAGAATCAGCTTTATTGTCACATCACAGGTTTGCAGGTGTAAAACAGTGGGTGAAATTAGTTTTTGTGCAAGCTCCATCATTTTTGTTATTTCCATAAAAAAGAAAAGGGAAGAAGAAGACGGGGGGTGGGGGGCAAGGGGGAAGAGAGATCAATCAATAAAAATAAAAAAAATTATCTACATATATTTATACATAGTACCTGAGGTAAGACATAAGGTGCGGTAAGTACCTGATGTAAGACATAAAGGTGCGTGAGCAGAGCACAGCAGCAGATATATACTGTACATCAGTGGTTCTCAAACCTTTTCATGTCAAGGACCCCCACATTGACACTTATTACTAGCCCACGGACCCCCATTTGAAAAGATATGCCAGGGACCCCCATAAGAGAAGATTTATTAGGGCTCTAGCAGTGATTCTAATCCATTTTAATTTCAAGGACCCCCAGTTTGACATGCATTATAGGCTACGGGACCCCCGTTTAATGGCATTTCTATCTCTGGGACCCCAATTTATGTTGTAAAATAGATGTTAATGTAACTCTGAGAGTGTACAAATGGAACCAAATGGTCCATTTGGTTCCATTTGAGAGTTACAGACCCATAAGTGTCCATTTGGTTCCTAACTATACATCATTTAGCTGGGGACCCCCTGGAACTCCCTCAAGGACCCCTGGGGGTCCCCGAACCCCACTTTGAGAACCAATGCTGTACATGATGCCCTTGCTCAGGGCTCTGGACAAAGAAAAACTCTTTCTGAAGTCTAAGGCCTTGAACTTTGAGTCATCATACAGTAGTCTAACCTGGCAACCTAGCATCATCTTGTCTGTCCTGTGACTGTCTCCCACAGGTGTTTGACAGCGAGCAGGGCGTGTGTCCCCAGCGAGCAGCGAGGATGAACAGTGTGTTCTCCCCCGCCGTCTTCCCCCACCAGAGGAGTGGCAACGCAGCGCGGTCCCTCACCTCCCTCACCCAGCACCCGAACCTCTGGGCCAGCCTGCACTCCTCCTTCAGCTGGTGAGTCCACCTGGGCTGCTTACAGTACACACATTCCTTAACCCATTAAGACCTGAAGCCGATTCTACACATGTCTTCTAAAACCCAACAGCATTCTGAAAAACATGTTTCTACATCAGTGGTGCTCAAACGTTTTCGTGTCAAGGACCCCCCAAAATGATATGTGTTTGGCCGCCGACCCCCATCTCAAAATATTTAGTTCCAGGGACCCCCAGAATTTATATATTTTATATATATATATATATATATTTTATATATCTATATATATATATAGAGAAATAAGATTTTAGTTTAAAATGTTTGCTTTAAAAGAATATATATATTCAAAGATTTGCACACATTTTCACGTTTAAAAAAAAATAGCAGATCTACAAGCTCATAGTGCCGACCCCCATCTCAAAATATTTAGTTCCAGGGACCCCCAGAATTTATAGATTTTTTTTAGAAATAAGATTTTAGTTTAAAATGTTTGCTTTAAAAGAATATATATATTCAAAGATTTGCACACATTTTCACGTTTTTTCAAAAATAGCAGATCTACAAGCTCATAGCGCGGCACTCGGTGCCGCGCTATGAGCTTGTAGATCTGCTATTTCTGAATAGCCAAAGTGTAAAATAATGCTTTTTAGCTCAAATAAAAAAATTAAACAGATGCGTTCCAGGTCTTATTGGGTTAAAGATGGGAGCGTGTACACGGTTAGCCCTGTGCACAACTAGGCCTGTCGCATTTATTACATAATCGCAATTATTTGATCATCATAATCATTTCCATGTTGAAAAGTTTTCATATATTTTCAAAAGATAAGCTAAATAGACGATCTACAACCCTAGACTGTAAGCTTACTGTAAGCTTGTAGATCGGTTTTACGCTATTTTTTACATTTTGTTTGAAAGTATAAAGTTATTAAATATGCCATTTCTTTGTATATTAAAGTTATTTGCATATCTAACCTGTGCAATCTTTGTTTGCAAAGACTACAAATTAACCTAAAATAAAAAATAACAAAAATATAAATTAATACAATATTATGTATAATTGTAACTCGTGCAGTGCTACAGTATGCAGCCCTAGCAGTGCTACACACTTGTTCTGTTCTTTTTAAAGCAACCGTCCACAGTTGTCAGACTGGATTTAACACATTAATTCATTCTAATGCTTAGTGCTAATCTGGGACGCACCCTGCTTTTTCTACCACAGCGCGGTGCTGACGTTCACCACGTCTAGTAGTGACAGAGGAGCCACCTCACTCGGCCCAGACGTATGATATTAATGTTAACTTTATCCAGAATGTCATCAAATATCCAGTAAATATTAACCCATTTAGACCTGTGGACGATTCTAAAAACGCCTTCTAGAACCTAACCTAAGTTTTCTGAAAACGTTCAAATTCTTACGAAAAATTATAATGTTGCCATATGTATAGCAACAACTAATGAGACACAGTGGTGGCTCCCGGATTGAAAGTTATAACAACGTATAGGTTATGGTAACAGGTCTAAATGGGTTAACTTAAAAACAAGCAGCACATTAACGTGGAAAGGGGACATTCTATTCTACATATTAACCTCCAGTTAAGTTTAATTTTAGTTTTTAATGTGTAACAATCAAGGATGTCCTAAACACAAGCACAAGCAGGGTGCAAAACCACTTAACATGTCAAGTGCAAAGAATTCAGTCACTAAGCTGCCAAAAGGATTAGTCGGTTCCAGATGCACGGCAATAGTCAACATTGCTGGCATTGATTTCAACTGTCTCATGGCTACTGGTTCTCAAGTAACCACAGTTCTTTGAGAACTGTGGTTACTTGAGTTCCTTTTACATGCAGAACCTGTCTGAACATGACTTTTAAAATACACTAAAGAAACCACAAGGCAAACATTTCCAGACAGACAGATGACTGTTTAACTTAGTTTTTTTTGTTTGGACGCTGATCTGGCCATAATGATACAGTTGGCTTTGTTTGCTGCGTTCAAGTACCGAGGTCAGTTGCTCTACATACAGCTTGGTGATAAAGTTTCTGTGTCCAAGGCTCCGGATGACGTGCACGGCAGTCAGTGTATAAATATGACATCACGCCATGGTTAACCATGAATAACTGTGAACACTTATTGTCAAAGTTTACTGTAAATGTTTACAAAGAAATGCTCAAATGCTCATCCCTATTATTCATACAAATGCAGCACTGTGGAATGTGGAGTATTTTCTAGCTACCTTTTATATTTTGAGTAAATAGATTGAGAATCGTTTCTGTACTGTTGCTTTCAGTGTAATGCACCAACCTTAGCGAAGACATAATGGCTGTCAAAACTCAAAAGATTTGTGATTCAGATTAAAGCAGTGAATACACATGAAGATTTAAAGCCTCATTATAATAACCCTGATTTGGCCCTATATATATTCAAGATCTGCACTGATCCGTGGCTCTACGCAAATTAGGACAGGTCACCATGCAAAGTAGGCACACGCTATCTTGTAGAGGATATCAAATATGTTGCCTACCACCACCAGTCAAGCTTCAGACCAGCTGGAGCCGTCATGATGATTTATCACCACATTTTTTTAATCCCACGATTGTTGTAACCCATTCTTTCACACTTTTCACTAAGCTTGTACTCCTGGGCGCTACTGTCTCTCTGACAGCCTTGTGCCAACATGTTTGATGTTTGATGGAATCTGGACAACTCTGAATGCCATCCTGCAGTTTGTTGTTGCCAAACCCTAGCTTGTCGGCAAGGGTGCACCTCTGCCGTATGTGTGTGGCTTGCAAAAGTTGGCCATTATTACAATGTATGTCTTTATCAAAGTTGTAAAAGTCTTCTGGTATACGTTAAAGGCGTAGGATAGTGACTGTCCCCCCGCCCAAATCTGTAAACATGCTCAACTATAGTATAATCACTCCGCTCCATGTCCTCAGCCCATGAACCCCGGCCATTTTCTGCACTTTACATCGTTAATTGAACGGGTCCTTGAATGTGATTTCTATCATTTATGTTTTGTCTGTCCATGGATTAAGACATTAATCCATGGATGTGTTGCCGCTCGTATAGTGATATAAATACATACAGTATTATCCATACTGACACACATGACTAGGACTATGTTTACATGGACCCTCATATTCCACTAATAATGGAATGCATTTGATCATGTTTACCATTTCCACTATAGGAATGAGAGTGGGAGAGGACTCTGGGCAATATATGGATATTATCTTGATATCGTGATATTAGACTAGATATCATCGTTGTTCAAATTACAAAGGAAAATGTTGTGCTGCTGACTTTGCTAAGGCCTATTAGCTATTTGAACTTGAGGGTTCAAATTAGTTTTAATTGACTAAGATTCTGTCCATAAAAGCTGTGTGATATAAACTGGTGCAAAACAATCTTTTGTTTTTAGATGCATTCAATAAAATCAATTATTGAATACAATCGAGTGGAAGCTAAACATTTAATATTTTTCTGAACATATTTGTGGTAATGTATTAATGTTCTTTGGACCATCCAGATTCCTCAGAGAGCCTGTGTAAGGACAATTTGTCCTTATAAATAGGCTACTGGATGTATTCCAGAGCCTGTGTGAGGACTATTTGTCCTTATAAATAGGCTACTGGATGTATTCCATCAAATGTGTTAGTACACATAATCAAGTTAAAGTATGAGAGAAATGTTAATAAACAACATTCCAGTAAACAGTTCCTGTTAAACCTGTTGAAACCATTTTGAACCCAAGCATCCCTATTCTGGAGCAAACATTATTCGAAAATAAATATCTTTGTTGAAAAAAAGCTGATCTACAAGCTCACATCGCCTCGCAACACGACACGCTTTGAGCTTATAGATCAGCTATTTTCGGCGAAGATATTTGGTGTAGAGCCGGGCAAAAACAGGAAAGTGCCTAGTATAGAGCTCTGGGCGACTTTGAGGGTTTAAATGGTTAAACAGTTAACAGGTGTGTAAATGTTTGATCATTTGTGCTCAATATTTATTTTGGTAAAATTGGCTTTCATTAAAATAATGCATGTGTTTTAAAATCCTGATTTATTACTATTCCATTCTAGTTTATCGTTTTTGCTTAGTTTTTAAAAGTGTAATTCAATAGAGCACCGAAGTCTGACGAAATTTACGCATCATACCTGGGTCGCGTTTTTTTTCCCTGTTCTGAATTCCCATAGACGTGTTTAATATCGCGTCAAATAAGAACTGTGTTCCAAAAATAAACAAATGATCCCGGTGGATTGACTCATATGGATATGAAGCATCAACTGACGGTGAGAAAACGATAATGTTACTTCCGCCGAATTAGTTACATTTTCGCCAGAAACAGACTGTATCAAATATGAGTGACTGACTATCATAAACGATAGAGACTCCTCCCTGACAATATCGCCGGGACAGTTGGTTTATTTTTGGACCACAATTCTTATATGAGACGATTCTAAGATGACCCAATGTTATTCTCCATAAAGAAATTACTTTACGACCCAGGGGATGAACGAGTGACGTCAGGACTTCTGTACTCTATCCCAGGCCAAATATGTGAGTTTACTGCCCTCTAAAGGTTAAAAACTTTATAAGGATAAAAATAGGCTTGGCTGACCTACGTACACTGTGACGTAAGCTACACAGCTGCAGCTAAATTTTGCTTCCATTCACTTGCTTCAGACTTTCATCCAGTGGCTCCTGGTCCTTGTTGGGGTATTGGGCCCAAAGTTTACCGTTATTGTACTGTAAAGGCGGTCTTTCACTCCACTTCTTTTAAATATCACAGGAGAAATATGAGCTGCTGAGATTCCTGCTTAATTAGACAGCCTGCTACTAGACAGAGTAGCAGAAGCGCAAATATTGTTCAAAGTTGGTGGAAAAACAGAAACAATTATATCTCTGACAGATTAGACGGCAACAGATTTTGCGCACATCAAAAGTTATATTCCGATTAAATGCTTTGGGGCTTGTAAGAGAGGATTACTTTTATTTAATGCTTTGGGGCATGTAAACAAGGCTTCAGAAATCCACACTTTATAGACCCTGGATTTCAGTCTCCCTCTATATCTGAGGATAGCTACGTCAAAACACCCCTTGCTTTTTTATACGGAGAGAGTTCGTTGTCAGTTGGAAAGTTGTAAGAGGGGCAAAACATGCGTCTCAAAGGGAATTGAAGCTTTGATCTGGAAGTGGTTGCGTATGACTCCAGAAACAGGAAGGCGGGGGACCCAGTGTTTATCTTTCTTTTACATTTTCAACAACTTGCCCTCCCTAGCAGCTACTGCTGTTTCATTAATATTCTGTTAAAACAGTTTTTTACATTTGTACCTTTTACATCTGACGAATGACATCTTTTATTATCCCTATTTTGTTTGTGATGTGTCTGCTACAGTATGTGTCCTTATGGTTTGTTTGTTGTATTCATACTTTTCAATTTCATCTGTGCACTGTGTGTGAACGCGATGTATTGCATTTTAAACTCTGCTGAAGTGTCTACAAATAATGTTTCTTTGTTTACTGTAGCTGGGGCTAATGTGATTCTGATTGTAATGTTTGTTTGTTTTTTAACCACTTTCTATCTGGCGTCCCTATTTTAGAGCTGGGCTTATAGATTGGCTTTTTCCGCTATTTGTCGTACAATAAAGTATATAGGCCTTAAGTGGCTAAGACCTCACTGCACACCGCATTTTGGTTTCACATCATATCTTTTCACGCCACTAGAAGGCTAAAGTAATAATATAATCCACTCGGTCCGACTGACGTATGTCTGCTCTTTGTATGCTCAGGTTGCTGAAGGCCTGTGGGAGTCGCCTGACTGAGAAGCTATTGGAGGGAGCCCCTACCGAGGACACTCTGGTCCTCATAGAGAGACACACAGGTAGGCAAGACTGCTCCTCATAGAGATGGGGTTATTTATTAGTGAACTAAAACTAACAAAATAACAACAACTTTACAAAAAAGTTTAACTCGAACAGTATTGTGTGTGCTTAGTTTTAGTCGTTGACAAAAATCTTCAAATGCGACGTGTTGAGAGCTTGTAGATCTGCTATTTTTGCTATTGTTTAGAACTTGCTGAATCTCGCCCCGCCCCTGACTATCCCATAATACAATAAAAAAAACTAAAACTAAAACTGATAAAAAACGAAACTATAAAAAGAAGCCTTTTCACAAAATAAAAATAAACAAAACTTTAAAAACAATAGAAAACAAACTCAAATTATAACGAATGAAACATTTGTTTTAAAGTAAAACTATAATCACCCTGCTCAGAGAGACTTGTTCCTCATGGAGAGACATACCAGTAGACAGACTGGTCCGACAGTATAGTGGTCATAGATGGACAGACAGGTAGGCAGTATAGTGGTCATAGATGGACAGACAGGTAGGCAGTATAGTGGTTATAGATGGACAGACAGGTAGGCAGTATAGTGGTTATAGATGGACAGACATGTAGACAGTATAGTGGTCATAGATGGACAGACAGGTTGGCAGTAGAGTGGTTATAGATGGACAGACATGTAGACAGTACAGTGGTCATAAAATAGACAGACAGGTAGGCAGTATAGTGGTAATAGATGGACAGACAGGTAGACAGTATATAGTCAGGGGATATTAGCAGAAACATTTCCAATCTTGGAATAAATTCCTTACCCAAAACAATCTTCACCAATGTGTTTGTAAAAGTGTCTAGTAACACATCTCATAAATACTGAAATGCAGTTTCCCTAGGGGAATTTTTGACAGCTGCTGAAAGTTGGGGTACCCACCATAACCTTATGCGGGGGGGAAAAAAATCTAAATTTAGTTCTGTTTTAAGTAGCATGTGAGGGGTCAAACTAGGGTGTTTTTATGATTCTGAATCCATTGCAAGCATTTGTTTTGCACCAAAACCACTCCTTGGGCTAAAAACGGCCCAATCTCAATGGGCTTTTTACACAAAAGGTATACCTGGAAAAGGATGGCTATGGCCGTTTTTAGCCCAAGGAGTGGTTTTGGTGCAAAACAAATGCTTGCAATGGATTCAGAATCATAAAAACACCCTAGTTTGACCCCTCACATGCTACTTAAAAGAGAATTAAAAAATTATAAAAATCCCTGCATAAGGTTATGGTGGGTACCCCGACATGTAGACAGTATGGTGGTTATAGATGGACAGCCAGGTAGACAGTATAGTGGTTATAGATGGACAGACAGACAGGTAGGCAGTATAGTGGTCATAGATGGACAGACAGGTAAGCAGCATAGTGGTCATAGTAGACAGTATAGTGCAGTGTTTATCAACCTTTTTGGAGCCAAGGCACACCTGGCATAGCCAAAAGATCCCAGGGCACACCTAGATATACGGTGTGTGTGTGTGTGTATGTATGTATTTATGTATGTGTGTGTGTGTATATATATATATATATATATATATATATATATATATATATATATATATATATATATATATATATATATATATATATATATATATATATATATATATATATAAAGATAAAGATTTGAAAAGAAATATATATAGGAAAATTAAGAAAACTAAGAAAAGTCTTAGTGTGAAACTGTTTTAGAAAAGAAAAAAACTTTTTAGGCCAGTACAAATGTCTTTGTTTGAGACATTTTAAGAAAAATACTTTAAAACTCAATAAAAAAGATTTGTAAAAAGAAAAGAAAAAATGTGGTCACAATACAACTGTCTTAGTGTGAAACTTGAGCTTGTTTTGCTGAACACAGAGTTTGTATCCTGGCTGGGACTGATGACAAGCACACACGAAGCTCCTCGTCAACTGCTCTCAGTCTCTCTCTGTGTTTTTTTTTTTTTTTTAACAATGCAGTTGTCTTTTTTTGCGTTCTGTTTCGCCTTACTAGCTTTCAAACTCACGAAATAGTCTTTGTCCTTTGTGGCGATTTCTCCATGGTGGGTCTCAAGGTGACGTTTCATCTTACTGGGAACCATAGCACTGTTTGCGAGCTTGTCTCCGCACACGATGCACAGTGGAATAGCATTAGATGGGTCCCCCATAAAAGTGAAGCCAAACTTCATGTAGTCATCACGGTACAGTCTGGCTTTAGTCGTCTTGCTTGTCGCCGTTGTTGTTCCCGGCGGCACGGCAAGGACGCTGGCGGCGGCGGTGCTGTTGTGTGTGCTGCTGTTGCTGCCCTGTGCGGCCAGCTCGTCGGCAGGTCGAGGTGGCCCGGATACACCGGCAGCGCTGCTTGCCGGAGGATCTGGCGGCGGCAATGTCTTGCTGATGACGGCGAAATTTAGCGTCTTCTGGCCCTGAGTGCATCTCTTCTTTGCTGGTGGAGCTCTCGTCATCTTGTAGTAATAATACTGAGTGCCAAAGCATGTACCCTGTGCCCCTTTTATACAGTACCAGGTAGGACAACATATTTGCATTCCTATGGGTGATGGTCGCTACACTGAATGGACTCGGGCGTGGCTGTGTGTGAAACGGATGATGGCCGTATCGATTGACGGACGATCGCCGCTATTGTTGTCGAGGGGCTGGGTTCACACTTTCTTCAAACGGCGCGGCACACCCCAGCAGTACTCCCGGCACAAAATTGGGCCGTTTGCCACTCTATGAACATCACTACATGTCTGTCTGTCTATGACCACTATACTGTCTACTATGACCACTATACTATAGTGGTCATAGTAGACAGTATAGTGGTCATAGTAGACAGTATAGTGGTCATAGACAGACAGACATGTAGTGATGTTCATAGAGTGTGAGTGCCAACACATGTTATTCTGCACTTGATCTCACGCAAATCCTTCAAGTTAATTATTAAATAGTCCTGAGACATAATGATTGTGCATATTTTTAATTTGTTCTCTACAGAGACTCAGCATGCCCGCATGAGTAAACAGTTGACGACAGTGGCAAGGAATTCCCCTGATTTAATGCATTCTTGCAAGCACTTTCTGCTCCTACAGAGGTTGAGTCAACTGCACTACCAGAGTATTGAACAACTGCCTTATTCCTCCCTAATAAATCACCATAATCATTGCTGGACTGATACATTCTTTCCGAATGAGTTGAGATATATATCAGCATACAGTATATCTGGTGAAACTATGTTAACTCCTGCTTTATGTTGCAACACAGATTGCAATATATCATGTTCCAATTCTTTCCAAAATTGTTCAGCCCTAATCGCATTAAGCCTTACTGTGTAATACTGCAGAGGAATGTTTCAAAGGAAGTAATAGTGTATTTTTTCCTCTTAGGAATACCAATCAAAGCAAAGGGTTACAAATATATATCTATTGAACTACAGAATAGTGAACGTATATGTTTCTAATGTACTTTTTTGAAATTTCCCATTGTATTGTGGTGACATTCCTGCCTAAGTGTTATGGGGTTACATTCTTTTGTCTTGACCACAATTGGGAGTTGTAGCTTTACTCATCGGACTGCCTTGTTTCTCTCTGTAAATGAGGTAAAAGGCTGAGCAGCTGGAGATGCTCCTATTAGTGCTGAGGACGGAGAGAGTAGGATTTTGAGGGATCTGTTGTCTTCCGGACAGAGCTTGGCGTGACTCCCTGAGGTTCATGATGTCATCCCATGTCATATGGTGGGACAGTGGATCAGAGTTGAGACATCAGTCTGGAGCGTGTGTGCACTGCCACTGAAGACTTATTATTCACAGCGTCACACCATGAGAAAAGACTGTGATTCACACAATTAACGCATATGACCAGTGACCGCCGCTTGTTTTCCAGAAAGTGGAAATGATATTCAATCCATGACTTTCTTGGGAATTCCAACCCTTCCCGAAGCAGCACAGGAGGGATGATATGCGAACAGAAGCATTTTAGATTGTGAAAGGAATACTGTATATTTGTGTGAAAATAAAATAAATAAATATGCTACCCTCAGACCAATATCGTAATGGTATAGAGTCTCTAGACATGATTACTGTAGTTCTGTCACATGATGTTCAGAGCGAGATGTAATTATTTATACAAATGAAGATCCCTGGTTTCGCTTCATAACATTCCTGAGCCTTTTTGTTGATATAGATATTTTTTAAATACAGGGTGCCAAAAACAACAGGAAATAGGAGGCTTTAAAGCATTCTGTATTTTTGGCAAGGTGCAAAGCAGCGTCATGGAATTTCACAACCGCTGTCTGCACTGTGTGTGCTGCCAGTGCCTAGTAAACCGAAACCAATATGAGTCTATACCGGAGTTGCAATTTTGAACTATTCATTAGTTTTAGTTTGTATTAAAAAAAACAGTTTGGTGTTTGATTTCAGTGTATTTTCAATTATTTGCAGAATAAGAATTGTCTAGTTTTAGTTCCGTTTTAGTCTTATTTCAGTTATCATGAGGAAAGCCTTGATTTATAGAAACTGAAAAAGGTAGGAGAAAAGAATTGCATGACACCTGATATGATGGTGGAAAGGCTATAACGAAGATGATTTTACATGCAATTCCATTTCATTTTTGATGGTTGTAGTTCGTTTTCTGAACCTGGAATTTTCAGTTCATGGTCAGTTGGAAAGTTGTAACAGGGGAAAAACCTGCGTCTCAAAGGGAATTGAAGCTTTGATCTGGAAGTGGTTGCATGTGACTCCAGAAACAGGAAGGCGGGGGACCCAGTGTTTATCTTCCTTTACATTTTCAACAACCTGCCCTCCCTAGTTTGGCCATGCCATTATAGGCAAACATATTATAAAATGTAAAATAAATATTTTGGAAAATAGCCGATCTACAAGCACACAACGCATCGCATTGCGATGCGTTGTGTGCTTGTAGATCGGCTATTTTCCGCTGTTTACAAAATGGAGCTCAAGCGGTTAACACAGTTCCATGTTTGTTCCTGAAGAACAAGAGGAGGAAATGAGCTGCTGGGAGGGAGCCGAAGGAGGCGGAGCCAGACCACAGCGCCACCAATCAGAGACTGAGCTCGGCAGGGATTTGCTCTCCGATGACGGGAAATTTGAGGACTTTCCCGGTCCAAAGTTCAGGTCCCTCAGACATCTGAGGCAGGTAAGATTATTGTTCTGGTGTTTGTTCTGGTAATTACCTTGGTGTTTAAGCTGGCGTCCACCATGTTGAGTCATATCATGTCAAACAGTGTCCATTGTCTATTCAGTGCTCAGCTCACCACCTGATGATTCTAAGTAACTACAGATATATTTTTACTGTGTGTGTGGACTGTGGAGGAATGATATCAATATTGTGCTGTTCTGCTGAAGCAATGCAGTTAAGTGGGGGCAGGGGGCAGTGCCTATTGACCATGTAGGTCAATAAGCGTGTGTGTGTGTGTGTGTGTGTGTGTGTGTGTGTGTGTGTGTGTGTGTGTGTGTGTGTGTGTGTGTGTGTGTGTGTGTGTGTGTGTGTGTGTGTGTGTGTGTGTGTGTGTGTGTGTGTGTGTGTGTGTGTGTGTGTGTGTGTATGTCCGTCCATACTCAAACTCGCGCACATTGATCTTGATGAGGCATAAAGCTAAGTGGAGAAGGAGACTTCATGTGAACTGTTTACTGTACATATTTTTATTTTAGTTTTCGAACTGTTATATATGATGTTTTGCATAGTAGTGTATATTTGTCTGTCATTAATTGTTTCAATTAATTGATCACAAAGGACCCCAACGGAAACAAGCCATAGGCTTTCTTGGGTTTAAAAGCAGACCTTGTATTTAACTGTACTTTCCTGTGCTTTTTTTTGCAAACTGCTAATAAAGTATTCAATCAATCAATCAACGACACTGGAGAAGAGGTTTTGGTTTTCTTGTGGTATGAGGGTCCTTACTATACATGGTCTTTACCAGCCAATCACTGCTGTCTATTTGATCTATACAGATCCTTGGGGCGGCTGAGTTTCGTCAGCTAGCGTGGCACGTGCTCATGGGGAACCAAGTCATTTGGAGAGGCGCTGACCCAGGCCTCATCCAGTCAGCCTTCACCACGTTGAAGGTACTGCCCCATGCCTAGGACTGCAGCTCTAAAGGAGAATGTTTGTGGCCAAATATTACATTTATAGATTAGGTTTACTCTACTCAGAATTGAAATACCTTCTCAACCTTCACATCAGCTAGTCACTTGTGCACATCATAAAAGCAATTTTCCATTCTTATGAACAAATTACAAACTCTTTTTAGCACATTCATGCTAATGTTTATGTACAATGGACCCTTCGCTAAACCCCACCCCAAAAGCGATTGTCCAATGCCAGCTTAGCAACCGTTGTTAGCCTGGCATAGGTCTGGCAAACTTTCGTCACCTGCCATAGCTGTCAATGTTATTTCGCCCGCACACACACAATCATTTGCACCAACATAGAATAGGAATACCACGATAACGCAATGGTGACTATGAACCACGTACCCAAACCCGTTTGAGGCTGCTTTTCCCAAGCTGAAATCTGCACTTAAACTACAAGGCTGAATGGCTGTGTTGTTGAACACATACACAGCTTCTTCAGGAAAGTTACACGATACGACTCACTCGCCCAGGTGGTGTCAATAATAGGCTACTAATCACTGTAATCGTAACAAAATTCAGAATCACAGCGCTGCCTGTTTCGGATTCCGCACGTTAGTATATTAATTCATTTGTTCGTCTATTTATTAACTGCTCCTGGCAGTCTTACCCTGCGGTACATGAAAACTCCTGTTACAGTCATGGATCAACTTTAACCTGGTGTTTGCACTTTCTCCATTTACGGTCCGTACATCTATATGAACGTTCAGATTTCAAATATAAAGTGCTTACCCCATGGCCACGGATGTTGAAATTATGCACGGGCCTCTCAAAAGTACCTTTATATTCTGTATTGTTCAATGAAAAGCATTTTAATCCGATCAGTGGCCATTTTCTCATAATGTATTCGAGTGCAATACACCTACCAACCGATAGGGTCACTCAGTTGAAAGCATGTAGAGAAAATGGCCACTGATCAGATTAAAATGCTTTTTATTAAACAATACGGATGATACAGGTACTTCTGAGAGCCCGTATATATGTTACAGGGAAAATGGCATTCCAGGGAAATTGAAAGGGGTACGCTTGTTTTCATGCCCCTCATGCAATTCTGTAGAATCAACGCTAGAGGGCAATGCAAGCCAGACATGAGCCCCACACCACACACGCACGCATGCACAAACCAGCACGCACACACGCATGCGCACACGCGCGCGTGTACACACACATACACACACACACACACACACACACACACACACACACACACACACACACACACACACACACACACTCCAGGGGGCGGGCCTGGCGGGCTATGTTAGTGCAGTGAGTGGCACTTGGGGCAAACGCAGTCCCCACACAACATCATTTACGATTCTGTGCCTATCGGTACATAACTCGGACGGCGCTTAAGTCGACTAGCAGACCATCGGCCGGTCGTCGCGGGCACTCGCGCCCGGAGGCGCTCGGGCGCGACTCCTCGGCCTCAAGGTCTGCTAAGTCGGAGCGCCTTCCGTCATGGTCCAAAACTATACTTTATCAGCGAAAAAAAAGTAGTCCGCGGTTGTTTGAAAAAGTAATGTCCCAAGCTGGAGTCAAACCCCGGCTCCCAGTGGTAGTGGGTGGGGAGTCCAATGATTATCGAAGTGCGCCACTGAGGCTTGTACTAGTGGTGCAAAGTAACAAAGTAGATTTACTCAAGTACAATTTTGAGGTATTCGTACTTTACTTGAGTATTTCTCTCATATTATCCATTTTATTTTCAGCGTTCCCCTAGCATAGCTTCCTGGTTAGTATGTTGTTGTTGTGGTCGTCGTCCTCGCATCAAAGCCCCGCCTCGCAGCACCGCCCCGTGCCTATAAAACAAGCGCTCCCCTGTCAATTTCCCTGGAATGCCATTTTCCCTGTGACATATACATGTAACATCCGTGGCCATGGGATAAGCACTTTATATTTGAAATATGAACGTTTATGTAGATGTACGGGCCATAAATGGAGAAAGTGCAAACACCAGGTTGAAGTTCATCCATGACGGTCGTGACAGTCGACCGTCGTGTATCCATGGCTATTACTCCCTCTAACATTTCCCATGTTTGTAGTTTATTGAAATAATGTCATGCACATTTGTCCAGTGCATAGCCTACTGCAGGCCTTGTTGACTAGATTTATAAGAGATTTTGAAGCTCTTGCTCCTGAAATGATCGATTATTTTTAAGGTGAAAAGCCATCATTTAACATGAAAGTCAATGGGTGAGAAGCAAAGTTTGCCAGGCGCTGCCAGGCCTGGGTGTGACTAACTTCGCACCACCAGTCACAGAGTGGAGTGGGTGGGGCTTAGCGAAGGGTCCATTGTCTGGTGTTTCTTACATTATCAATAGCTTATGTCATATATAATATAATGTAGTATAATGGTTCTCTGTTGAATACTCTTATTAGTTAATTGCAGTGCTTGTAAAACAGGCATGTCTTTTTCTTTCCCATATTGCGATGACATAGTCTGTCAAAACATTACAGTACTGTTTGTGAGTCCTGCCCTATCTCTTGTACCCAGTCTCTGAAACCTTAGCCATAGTTTACATCAGAAAATACTTAGAGAGTACACTGTTATATTGACCACATAGCTAAGCATTTTTACTATCTTCAATGATGCATTGACTTGCCATTCTGATTGCCCTGACATGTTCATTGACATAAATATTTACTTTTGAGAGATAAACTAAAGATTTTGAGTAATCCATAAAAATAGGAAAACCACTCACTCATAAAAGCATGGAAGGTAATAGGTAAACCGATGGTAATATCCAATCCATGCTATAATTTTAAAAGCATAATACAAATGGGTAAAATATGGAACACCATGGGCCCTATTTTCGCCAGTGCTTTACCCATTATCCTTAAACGTCTTTTGCCATTTTTTTACTATTTTTAAATAATAGTAAAAAATGTCAAAGAAGTTTAGGGATAATGGGTAAGGCACTGGCGAAAATAGTGCCCCATGGCTAAAACACTTGCACCTGTTGGGAAATTTGCAGCAATATCAAATTACCCACTAGATAAAGTGCTCCAAGTGTCTCAAAAAGGTTATGCCCTATTGCACAAATATTTTACCTGTGAAGTGGCCTGCAGTGCTATGTTTGAGTGTTAGGAGGCAGACAGCTTATGTGTGCTACTGGAATCTGGATGTTCTGGTTCTAAACAGCTTTCGACAGTCAAACAGAGAGAGAGACACACGCACAGCTAGTGAGAAGTTTAACTTTACCGGCTTTGCAATGCGCAAGGGAGCTTTGGCCACAGGTGTAAGGTTAATCGTGGACTTAGCTTGATTCAGTTTGTCTCGTTATTAAGAAATCAAAGTCTTTCAGCATGTGTGTTTGGTTGTAAGATGCCGTTTGAGATGGGTTTCAAATTCATGCATTCATTACATGTTGCAAAGAAAAGAGTTTGCACAGCTCGTAGCCACGATGCAATAACTTTTTTTTTAAATTTACTTTACCAACGTTTCGACACAGTAAAGGTCTTCTTCAGGGTTTGACCGGCGTGGATAGCCTGCTCACATTCATAGAGACTGGCACAAAGGTGAACTCATCAGGGAGTGTCCTCAATCTGGAAATCTGTAACCTGCAATATTAACTAACATGCGTCTGTGGTCTTCCTGTGTCCCCATCAGGCCTTGCTCCCGGTTGGCTGTGTGCGCTCAGTGCCATACAGTGCCCAGTATGAGGAAGCTTACAAATGCAACTTCCTGGGTCTCAGTCCTGACGTGTCCATCCCTGCCCACGTCAGCTCATCAGGTAGGGGAACAACAAGGTCTTTAACGTTATAACCTGGTCATTTACTGGTGGTAACTGCTTTCCTGAATGACCACAGCATAATTCAGGAGAGTAACTGTTTTGCACTCGAGGGTCGCAGGGCTAAAGTACCTGTCCACCATCACAGAGTCTAGGCGTTTGAACGTGATGTGTCCGGGTTGGCCCGAGTGTCTACGTGAACACAATTGGCCGTGTTCGGTGGAGGGAAGCCGGGCGGGGACTGTGATCTTTGTCGTTGCTCTAGCGACCACTACAAGCTGGGGTGGCGCCTGTCAGCGGGGGGGTGTTGAACAGGAGGAGTAGGATGGCAAGTGAGCCAGTAGGGTACAACAGCACACGCCACAGAAATGTGTGGGGAAGATTAATTAGCATGTTGACTAAATTGGGAGAATAAAGGGTTAAAAAGGCTTTGAAGATTCCAAAAGACTGTATCCTCTAGCTGTGGAAGAAAAACAAAGAAACAAAAAAAACAAGCTCAATACATAAAAAGATTATATTTTTATAAGCATTTTGTCAATGTTTTTTTTTTTTTTTTAAGACAGTACAGTGTTACAGACAATAAAAAAAACAACACCACGAAAAATAAAAAAAACAAAACATTACAATAACCAAAAAAAGGACATCACAAACAAAACACATTGCTAGGTTTACAGATGCAGCTGTCTTTCCAAGCACCCTCCAGGGTCTAGTTCTTACATCAGCCCATCTGAGAATATGAAAGGAGTCCATATTTTATCATAGATGTCCAACTTTCCTTTAATTTTGTAGTGTAAGTAATCTAGAGGTATATAACTTGATATTTCTGTCTTCCATTGGGCCAGTGTTGGGGGGGAGGGGCTTTCCAATTTACAGCAATACATTTTGTCACATTTTCAAGTGGAGTGTAAAGCTCTTGGTTTTGTGTTCCTTCCTCCAGAGTTCTCAGTGCTGGTGGATGTGATGAATGCAGAGAAAGGATGTCAGTACATGGCCGCTTGTGTAGACGATGTCGCCTCTGTCTACCAGTTCACCATCAGCAGTGCCAACACACAGCCCACAGACAGGGGTGAGGAGACATAAATACCTAATCCTATACCTGCATGTATTAGTAGTTCATCAATCTTTATAACATCACAAATTCCATTGATATAACTTCGAGACAGAAGCTGAAAGTATGCCGTCATGGCTAAAAGAGTAACAAGTCCTTTGCTTTCAGAAGAGGATTATAAACCTAACCTAACTCTAATAACATCTAAAGATGACCAAAGTCCCCTGCTGGTCCTTTGGGATGGTGTAGAATTTATGGCCACCCATTTTTAGAGTTGCACCTAGAGTTCCTACCTGGCCTAGGATTGAATCATGCCGTTCTGAAGTCTTTTCATTACCTTAAATGTCTAGATTAGAAGAATAGCCCACTCTCCTTTAGATGAAATATTCTTTGATATTGCTCACTATATAAATTAGAAGAGTCTGGCTCAGACTAGCTCTATCAAAATGTACGTATGCAATGTAAATGTGAGAGAAAGAAGGAAACGGCTTGTCGTTGCTCTGAGAAGAGATTACATCAACCGTATCTAAATGTGGTCAGTGTCACCTTATGAACTGACTCTCTCTTTCTCCCCCTCTCAGGTCCGACGTTGTTGAATAAACTGGAGGTGGCGTTGTCTAATGAGAACCTGTCTATAGACGTAGTGTCTCACTGTCTCCTCTGTCTGAAGGAGGAATGGATGAAGTGAGTCAAAACCTTCGCCTCCTCTTCTTTCACAGAAGACGCCTTTGTGAAGAATTTAGCCGCACCTGTTCAAGATGTTTGTTACACTTAATCACGACTAATGCAGCAGACCTTACAATGATATTAACCCATTTAGACCTGAGGCCGATTCTAAAAACGCCTTCTAAATCCTGACCTAAGTTTTCTGAAAAACGTATTATTTATTCAAAAATTACAAAAGAATGATGTTGCTATATACTGTACATAGCAACAACTACCCCAAAAGGGGTTCCAGGATTGCAAGGTATAGTTACGTATAGGGGTTCCCGTTCTAAATGGGTTCACTTGAAACCTATACACTTTTGCAGAATGTTTTTGCCTGTAATGACATGCCCAGAATAGGGACATTGGGTTTCATGTGGTTAAATATCTTGTAGTTTTGTTTTGTTTAGTCTTTTGCAGTACGACATTTAGGATTACAGTAAAGATTTAGATTTTACATTTGATTCCGCATGACTCACCATTTATCTCTTGATTGTCCTCTCTCTATCCCTTTGCCCGTATCTCTGTCCCCCTCCCTACTAATGCAGCAAAGTCAAAGTGCTGTTCAAGTTCTCCAAGGTGGACGGCCGAGGCAGGGAGGACACGCAGAAGGTGCTGGCCCTCTTGGGGGCCACGGGCCCCGGGGAGGAGGACAACGTCAGACTGCTGAAGTTCTGGATGACGGGACTCAGCAAAACCTACAAGAGCCACCTGATGACGGCCGTCCGCGGAGGGGAGCGGAGCCCCAGCCAGTGACGGGGTCAGACGGACGAAGAAGAGGCTGAGGAAAGGAGGTAGAGAGACTGAGAGGCGCTGTCTCATTTGGAAGGATATATCCTAACCCCCTTGGTAATGAGTTTAGGAATGTTTCTACTTAGGTACCTGTATATGTTCCAAAAGACTGCATGAATTGTCACAACCTAGAAAGGTAGCGTCATGTGACTTAAGTAAGATTCAAAGCAGTGCGTCGCGTCCGGTGTTTCCATCGTAATACAAGCCTCTGACGCAACAGATGAACTGACCGACACCAACGAACGACGATGACAGACATACGAATACAAATTTAACTATGGATGATGTTTTGAAGCTTTTGACCTTGATCTGTAATTTATTTGTACTTTATTGAGGAGAAGCTGAGGCTAAGGAAGGGAAAATTAAATAAACCATAAACCTGATGTAAGGGATGCCTGCCTTGCAGCACGGCCACATGGGACATTCTACACAGCCAAGGAACCAATTGACGTTTCCTCAAAATGTTGCCACATCAAGAAACCTAACTAGGATGTATCCTATGCTTCCTACTGTAATGAGACAGATTTAAGTAGCCATATTTCCTAAAAAATGCTGTCTACCTGGCAAGCTTCCTCACAAATAAGATGGAAGACTTGCAAAGACTTGCCTGTCAACCGAAGAGGTCAAGGGGTCAATCCCCACAGCAGTTACAGGAACACACCAGGTCACACCAGGTGTTGTTATGACGGTTCACTGGTTATTAAGTTTAATTAGGTCACTGGCTGCCTCCGTCCCCACACACGGGCAGCGCCAGGAAGGCGGTAGGAGACATAGGGGGAAGGGAAAGAGAAATGGGTCCAGGCCTGCACGGCCAAGTGGTAACAAAGACATTCCCGTGTCAGAAGGCCCCATAGTGACTGACAGGGTCAGTCACTATGGGGCGGATGTAGCGGTAGTGGTACTAGAGAGGTGTTTTGGTAATCTGAAGGTCACTGTTTTCAGCCCAGTATACGTGTCCCATCATGACCATTTGAGCAGCCATCAGCTGGGTGAAGATTAACCAGAATTTCCTCCGCAGCATTAATAAATATCGCTACCAGCAACGAGGATAAGAGGGAATGATCATTTTATCATCACTTGATGAGTTTGTCAATAGAAAGACAGAGCTGTATCAGCTTATCGATGATTCTCATACCAAGTATTGAGAAATGCATTGAAAATGTGTTGATGACACTGAATTATGTCCCATCGCTATGTTGTTTGTTTCACATAACATATGAGGGTTTTTTATTTCTTATGCGATTCTTATAAAATGTGTGCTCGTACTAGAGATGTAAGTTATTACAAAATAATGAATGGTTTGTTAACTCACTGTACATATGTTTTTGAAATTAAAGTAAAAGTGCTTGGTCACGCTCCTCTTGCGTCCTCTTGCTCTGTATGGCGGCACCTTGTGGAGAACTGAGGGAATGAGAATGGGGAGGTGGAGGAGAGAGCAACCGCTTCAGCCAGCGGTCACTCATCAAGACAGATTTATACTTATTCGTACGGTGGTGTCCCCCGGCCAAAATGAGCAGATCTAGAAGCTCACAATGCGTCGCGTAGGCCACGCATTATGAGCTTGTAGACCAGCTATTTTCTTTCGGGCATTATATTTCTCTTAATTTCTTAAAGAAACAAGTGGCCGTCGGCCAAGATTTCTCAAGCAATGAAAGACAAACACTCTCAGGTCTTCTGGGGTCCTGAAACGGTTGAAAGGGGGTTGTGTAATGAGCTCCGTCTCCCTGCAACGTTCTTCAACTGCATCAGCAGGGATTCTGT
This sequence comes from Gymnoscopelus braueri, assembly GCF_963280865.1. Taxonomy (NCBI): domain Eukaryota; kingdom Metazoa; phylum Chordata; class Actinopteri; order Myctophiformes; family Myctophidae; genus Gymnoscopelus; species Gymnoscopelus braueri. The sequence goes on from NC_137605.1 coordinate 16,060,553, forward strand.
GCTTAACAAGCCAGCAACACTCGGCCCCTCTAAATAGCTGTATAGTTTTAGGATTGTTTTGCTAGATATCTGAGCCTGTTGCTTTGCTGAGTGTGCACAGGTCGGACAATAAAATTCACCGGTATGCAGCTCTTGTTTAAATTGATGCCATGCTAGCCCCCAGTCCCCTCACCCACAACTTGATTTTTGCAGCACTTGTGTAAAACGTAACTCTTTGCATTGGGTATTGTCTTATTGCACAGTAGGGGGTAATTTGGTGGATATTATTTAAGACTGACTTCTACCCGTTAAAACAAAAATATATTATTGAGCATTTGCAGAACAGCACTGTCTGGCCACTTAACAAAGGGTTAACTGTTACTGGTATCTTTCCGCCTTCCCACTCAAATCTGACAGCTGTATTATGCAAGCCTCTGTAATACAAACAGAGAACAAGAAGAATTTATTTCAGTGCCAGACAGTAATCAGTTTCACATTTACTTAAAACTGTCTTGGCTTGCATGCTTGGTCAATAAGCAACTGCACACAGCAAACTTTCTTAAGGGATATAGTGGACAGGAAGCCAGCTTTGTGACAAGATATTTGTGTTCAATAAACACAGTATAGGTGAAGAGGTTTCGGTTTTGATGATACCTCGGGGAGAGGCAGAATGAGGGAACAGGGAAAGTGTTCTAGTTTCCCTTTCCCTGTCACTAGGGACTTACCCCTCTGGAAAGTTGGGGAAACGACTGCACTGCTTGTCTTGGCCTGCATCCACTTAAGGATATACTCTCTATGAACTTTATTCAAGATTGGCATAGGGGAAATACCTTTCCACCTCCCCTTTTCTGTTAATGAACTTGTATCTCCCTGAAGTGCATCTGTACATCAGCAGAACACAATGGGGCAGCTTCAGAGGGTATAAATAACCAGACAGGCCCAGGCCAGGACAAGACGGGACGAGAGGGGAGGGCATGGCCACGGCTGCGCACCAAGTCAGGCCTGTTAATTATAATTATGTCATCAGCACATGACTTGAACATCACCCGCACTGGAGCTCCATTTGAACAAGTCGACTCCTCTCTCACTAGTTCAAGAGTGACTTATTAGGATTTATTAACTGTGGTGTTAGTTACAATCCTGTCCCATGTCCATCTGTCCATTAAGACCCATTTCTCTTGTCATGCAATGACTAAACAGGATGGGTAATTACTCACGGGCACTGGAGAGAGGAAACACATGGAGAATGGAGTCCTTCATGTCATAGTGGTATGGGACGGGGGGTGTTAAGAAGAGTCCGGAGGCCAATGTGTGGCGGGAGTTGGGGGGGGGGGCAAATGAAAAACATACGCTCCAAATCCATGACTAAGCCCTTGGTTGTGGGGGTGTGAGTAGGGGGGTATCTGGGAAAGAGAGCAAGGGGGAGGGTGGCCGAGACAGTCAATGGTGAGGTAAAACGTGTGGTGATGGGAGGGGCCCACACTTAAAGGGGGCTAGACAAGCAAGCAGCACTGAGCACTTTCACTTTAGACCAGCCTCTGTCTGAGTGAGCACACACACGCTCTCGCACTCTCCTGCTGCCTAGAGGGGAAGAAAGAGTAAGAGAGAGAGAGAGAGAAGAGGAGGTCTGTGTGTCTCTCTCGCTCTATCCATTAACAACTGTCTATAGAGAGAGAGAGACAGAGAGGAGTGACTCGAATTAGGCCGGTCTGAAAAATACTGGGTCAACAGGGGAAAGAAACAGGGACACAGATAAGGGGGGAAAGGAGATAGAAAGGCATTGGGAGTCTGTCAAGCTTGAGTTGGGTAAAATCCAAAGTCTGGAAGCCTGAGAGCAACAAGAAGATAAAGATTTGGGAAGTTCTGAAGGAACAAAAGGAGGAATGTAGATAAAGAGATGTCAACAACAGAGCTGGGGGACTGAGGAGCAGCAATCTGAGAGGAGACGCAGCAACGATCTTTGTGTCAAAGACCTCAACACTGAGGAGGGGGAAACGGTGCCTTTCACACAGACTGACACTGAAAGAAGCTTTCTGCAAAGCGACGACACGCAACAAGAGACATGGACAACTGTCCATTCTTATTCAGATAAAAGGATGTTACTGCCAGGTGAGAAATGATTCACGTTGTGCATGTTCACAGCAGGTTTTGCCATTTTTGTTCTGCAGATGTATGGAAAAATGTTAATAATAAAAGTTAAATTAATGAATTAAAAAAATACACAGAATATACAGTATGTCCATTCTATATGCAATTTTAATTTTAACGATTCAATTTAACCTGAAGTAATTCCAACAATTCACTATAATAGTAAAAAAGTATAATTCAAATACAAACAGCAGTAGATGAAGCAGGGGGTAATTGATTGTGTGCTTTTACAATGTTGCAAACCACAGAAAGTTTCCGTCGACCTATCTGAAACTCTCACTCCCCATCTCTCTCTCTCTCTCTCTCTCTCTCTCTCTCTCTCTCTGTGTCTCCATCATGCAGTTTTATTGTTACTATCATTCTCGATGGTCCAATGTGAGGAATGTGAACGGGAACGAGACATTTTCAAAAGCATGAAACATACCATCGACTCCAGCCTAAATGGATTTGTAAGTAAAATCTTTATCAAATGAACAAGCAGGGCAGCTCTTATATGTTATCTGCTCATCGTTATCTGATGAAAGTGATAAATGCACTGCTAATGTCCACTCCCACTAGCCTAATACCAGAAGGTCATTCTGGGCCGGGTTGGAGTTAGACAGATGTGCTGCACGTAATTGTGGCTGAATTGTGGTTCAATTGCTTCCTTCCCAGTTTACCCAAATGTGCATGTTTTTTACTTGTCAAGCTCACAGTATGGACATTTACCTGACTCTTCGGTTATCTATTTCCCCTCTAGCGGATCGTATTTCCTAAAGATTACCGTGTTGTCCACCACTACAAGGACAGCATGCTGTGTGCTGACCGGGTAAGTTGGTAATTAATTGCATGTCAGCTGTTAAGAAGCAGTAAAGAAATGTGTAATGTCATGCTTGTGCCTTTGTAACTGCGTGTGCGTGTGTGTGTGTGTGTGTGTGTGTGTGTGTGTGTGTGTGTGTGTGTGTGCACGCGTGTGTGTGTGTGTGTGTGTGCACGCGTGTGTGTGCGTGTGTGTCACACTTATCTTGACGAATGGCAGGGCATATCATAATAGTAAATTGCTCTCAGCCTATTTCCAGAGACTGCAAATATTAGTAGAACATTAGCTAATGCAAGAGATTAATGTGAACAGTGAACACAACACTTAATGTAAAGTATGTTTTATCCTTGACCTCATCTGCAGGGGAGTGTGTGTTATCTCATGCTAAATGGATCCACAGTATCAACTGATGGGAATCATTCTCTTCCTGTCGTTCTAAGCTATGTCCACTTTACCACTTTATTTGTTGGTGATCAACTGACAAAAGTGTTCTTTTGTGTTTGTTCTTTTTGGAAGTGTTGAAGTTCCAGACGTTCCTAAACAAGAATGTTGTTTTTCTCTGGGGGAAAAAATAAATACTATTCGATCTCACAGGAAAGCAAGTTACACATAGACATACTGTTCTATGTGCAAGACGTGTGAAATGAACAATATAAAGTGTGGGAAACGATAGAGAGTCTAAATTGTGTTTGCTAATGTGTCTTTGGTGCTGTTGTGTGTCTTCTGCAGTGCTGCGTGTTCCCAGCTGCTGTTATCCTCGAGAAGTCTTGGAAAACGCTCCTGGAAAACCTCTGGGTTGAGCATCTAAACTACAAGTTAATCAGCGACATCGTTGATTCGCTGAATATGATCATAGAAAAGAACATTCACGCAAAGGTATGTCTTAAAAACCTCCAGGTGACAGTTAACCCTCAATTGAAACTACTGCAACCACAGCCTAATTTGACGTGATTGTTTACTCTGCAACACAATTTGCCACTGCAAGTTGTTTTATATGATCCTCTCTGTTGTGATCAGTGTATGGATTCATGACAGCTTCTTTGTTTTCCTGTAGATCAGTGTCAAATATTATGACTTGAAAGGTACTAATCTTACTTTATGGTGAAACTGTCTGCAGATTATCATAAATACTATAAGATAAGATCAGATAAGATAAAACTTTATTGATCCCAGAGGGAAATTCATGTGTCATAGCAGCAACAGCGGTGAGAATGAAACACAGCGAGGGGTACTGTAAGAGTAACAGACAAGTATCTAACCAAGATAAATACGAATAAAAATAAAGATAAAATGCTGAGCTGCTGGCCCTAGATATATGAGGGTGAATGAGTTACCATATGAACAGTCTATCAATAAATATAAATGTACGGTGAATATATGAATGAATATACATTATGTCTATTGCTATGCATCTATCTAACACCATTTAATATTTGAATGAATGTGTTTTATTTACAGTCTATCAACAGTATGAGTATACGGGTGGTCTATCAACACTGATTATAGCAGGGAGGGAAACAAATCAAACATTAAATAAGCATGTCAAAGAGAACAAAAGAAAGCAGACTGTCAACAATGAATATGAGAATGGATATGTGTAGAGTTTCAACAGTGAATATGAGAATTAATATGATGGATATTCAAGAGTTAGTATCTGGATGAATATCAAGTACAATCACACACGAGCGCATTCCTCAACTTTTCTGCCTCCCTCCCCCTGTCTCACAGAGATTCCGGAAGGAGAATATAGAATTGGAATTCTCCAATCTGCCCACAGTCAGTTCCTCTCCAGAGGAGCTGCTAAGTAACACATCCCAACTACTCTCTAAATGGATAAAGAGTTGTGAGTCCTCGATTGCGACGTGCCCCGTCCCCAGCTTGGCCCCCGCTGCTCAGATGATATACCCAACAAGGTTTCTGACCACCCGGATTATCCGCAGCCCGGAGGCAGAGAAACACAAGTACAATGGTGGTCCACCATCCCTGACACTTCCAGATGTTTCTGCCTGGATTCTCTTGCTCTGTGGACGGCACCTGTTGCTATAGGCCTAGTAAAAAAAAAGGCAGAAAATAAGGGGTCTCTTCTGTGACGCACATTAAATGAAGACAGCATGCGAGTGCAGTGAGCCTGAGCAGACTGCTGAACATATAATTACCACCTGCCTCTTATACAGACTACCTTCAGTAGCCGGCCTCTTCGGCAGAGGACCAGAGATGAGCATACATGGCTAAACGACACTGAGCTGGCCATCTGATGATACACGAGAGAAGAAGACGACTAAATGCAAAAGAGATTTTACTGAGTGGCACTGAGTGATTGTCTGTTATACTGTGCATCTGTGTACTTGTAATGCATCACCTAAGCTTTAATATGAAGTGACATGCACAGGTTACATTAAATATTCACAAAATGTAGTTACAATTTAGGACACGACAGTGCTCTGTCAGGGTTGATGTCATAGTTTTAAACTCATATCCACACTGTCCAGAGTAAGCCATGAACTCCCACTAGCTAAGCTTTCTGTGCTAACAAGCTGAGCAAGCCACTGCACATAAGGCGTTGTCTCCTTTGTGTGTGAAATGCATTGTTTACAATGAATGTCATGTAAATGCACGTGTAAGACTTTTTGGACTATGAATGTATCATTTTGTACATACTAGTGTACATACAAATTAGAGCAATTTACATACAAATATTGTCTGTTGCTTTTTTGTAGGTTTAATGAACCCTAAACATTTTTTCCCGCTACACTAAATATCTTTGCAGATAAAAGACGATTTGCAATTTCACAATGTGCTGTGTGTGACACATTGTGAGCTTGTAGATCTATTTTTTTGCCCCGGAATAGGTTTCACGTGGTTACGCTTTCATTGCATTTGATATTTGGTATTTTTTTGGTTAAAAGGTGAAAGCTCTATATTCTGATAGTAATCATTGCAAGTTTGTTTTAGTAAACCACTCTCCAGCTCTTTGATAAAAAAAATACATGCTCAGGTGGGTTGCTACTGTCAGTTTCATCCAATTAGGAGACAGTGTGCCCATTTGTCAGCTTCAGTTGTGCTTGTGTTCCAGTTCCAATTTTGTCTGCTCATTTCTGTGTCATCACTTCAAATTTCACTTGTTTATCCTGTATCTTGTATGTGGTCTCTCTCCTGATTGGATAAAGAAAATGAATTTTCTGTTTACTAAAGAGCTGGCTGGAAAGACAGGGGGAGACCCCTGTTACTGAACAAACACTCAGCAATGATTACTATCAGAATATGGAGCCATTTTGTCACTTATTTCAACAAAACATCATCACCTAGGGCACCTTTAGCCTTTATTTAACCACATAATCTAATTGATAGCTCGGGTCCCATTCTCAAGAGAGACCTGGTCAGACAGTAGCAGTCAGTTAGACAGATCTAAACATGGTATGTATGCCTTTTAGATGTCAGGAAATCAGTTTTAACAGTGTGATAGTAATTTATAGTCTCTTCTAGGATCTGCCTCGTTAATCTTTGATCTGTAAAAAGAGGTTGTTGTTGATCGAGCAGCTCTGCAACATTCTTCAAAAGGCTCAGTTTCAGGAGACTGATTGTGTGTGTAGTTATGTGGATCTAGTTTCTATTGACGTTAGCTTACAAGGCCCACACATCCTTGTAAACAAAACTCGATAGACATCATTCCTAGTTCATATATACCTATTTGTTGACAGTTGAACTGTCAACGAATGAATAATTCACAATGTGTGTGTTACTTCAGTGTATTTGATATAGACACCACTGTCTGAAATACAAACCGCATGAGGGAGGAATGCACTTCCGATTAAATGTGGCTGTGGACCTGCAACGTGAACGCTGCTACTACAGTCTACACAAATACAATGTGGCGCTTACACAATACACATGCATGTACATGTGATGATACGGTATGTTACGGATGTCATGCATATCTGCATGATCTCATCGGGCCCTCCTGAAAATACTGACATAAATTTCAAACACTTCCCCTCAAGCATTTTATGTTGAATTGTCTCCTAGCATAGACTGGCCTATCGGAGATTTACTTAGGCTTTTTTTTTACACCAAAGACTGGACTGTTCATGTGAAACTGACATGATTCAGAGCGAGTTTTGAGGAGACTGGATCAGCTACAGTATGGTGTGCTGTGGCAGGTACTTTTGCACTATTAAGTTGGGATATTTTGTCCTTATCACAACCTATCACACTGGATTCCCGATGTTTATTGAACAACTATATTGTTTGCCTCTGGCATCTTTAGGGCCCTTCACCCCACTTTGGCACCAGTGAATTATTTATCAACTTTTTCCTCAATATTTATTTACATATTGTGAATGAACTTCACAATATGTCCCTACCAGTGTGTCATAGTCCATTGTCAATATTGGCCTCATAGTTAACATAAACCTCTGCAGTTTTTCCCAATTTGCTTAATTTTTGTGAAATGATGTCTGTTTATGTTTTGTTACATTCAATAAACATTACACAATGTACATTTAAATACAACAATTGTTAGCTAAAACTAACTATATCAATAAAGGCCTTCTAAAATAACATAATAAGGGTTATTTGTGTAGCACTTTTCCAAAACAAGTTTACAAAGTGCTTCACACAGACATGAAAACCACAGACAAGCAAAGTGTGTAAGAACAAAATGATAGGCGATTCAAGCTAACAATAAGTACATTGAAGGGGTAATAGAATAGAATTTAAGAATGAACACAGTCTAGTTGTCCATTCCTTTTAGTTAAAAGCCATTTTACAGAAATGTAGTCTTTAAACGATAGGTTATGATGTGTTGACCTAGAAAAAGCCTTGAAGCGTTTTAGCCACTTTGTTTAAAAATGTAGGAGATCTACACAACTATAGGCCTACACTGCTCTTATGGACACGTTTTTTTTAAGACAGGAAAATTAGACTGGTATGGTCCTTTAAGCTGCATTCTATACATACAATATGGTATAGAAATAAGCAATTATCTTTTTTGGGGTTTATTATTTATTTATTATTATTATCATTAGCCTATTACTCAAACACCACACGCTGTAGGGTAACCGGAATAGTGGGCACCTCCATGTGAAATTGGCTATTTTGTCCAAAATGTTAATAAATTAAATATATGGAAAACTGTCTTAAGTAATGTGAAGTATACATGATTAGAACAGCTGAAGGGTAGCTGGGTGAAGGGTGTCTCTCACTAGATTGAATTTCACTTCAAAAGCCCCTTTCACACTTGCCTACTTTCACTGAAAACGAAAGTGGTCACACATACACATACACATACACACACACGCACGCACGCACGCACGCACGCACGCGCGCACACACACACACACACACACACACACACACACACACACACATACACAGGCTACATGCCATGTCATGCATGCACGCACACGGGCACTTGCACTGGCACTTTCACTGCAAGTGGGTGAAAGCAAGGGGCTTTTATTTTAAAGGGGGGGCTTTTACGTTTCAAAATGCATCTCCATTTCTCCTGGCAGCGGGGCTGTATGCGCCCAGCTCCATTGTCAAGCAGTCAGCTGAATTCCCGTAAATGAAAGCGGGGGAGAGGCGGAGAGAGAGAGAGAGAGAGAGAGAGAGAGAGAGAGAGAGAGAGAGAGAGAGAGAGAGAGAGAGAGAGAGAGAGAGAGACTGAGGAAGAAGAGAGTGACAGAGAGAGAGTGACTGAGAGAGAGGGAGAGTGACAAAGCGTTAGAGAGAGAGAGAGAGAGAGAGAGAGAGAGAGAGAGAGAGAGAGAGAGAGAGAGAGCAGGGAATGACATGGGAAGGAGCAGGGAGGACAGGGGAGGAGAAGAAGGGAGATGAGGATGGATGTTTATTAACCAATAGTCTTAAGCCCTGTACTTATATAGCCTAGTAGTGACTATATTACAGATCTACAAACAAACAAAAAAAGTAATTTGTTTGACATTTTTGGAAAATGTTTGAATAAAAAGAATCTGGATTATGACAGCCCTGACTATGAAGTAGCCTACATACTCTGAGTATGTAGGCTACTTCATAGTCAGGGCTGCCAACATTGGACTGTCATAATCCAGATTCTTTTTTTGGGGGGGGAGGGGGCTCCCCCAGTGGGGGCTCTGGGGGTCCTCCCCCCCGAAACCTTTTAACAGAGTAGATGTAATTTTGTGTGTTTTGGTGAATTTTGTGAGTTTGATACTTTTATCAGGCTTGCTTTACTAGCATTGCAAAATGATGGGTACATTTCATCCATTAAAACGCTAAAAGTAGGCCTACAGAAATGTATTTGATGACTGAAGCAATGTAAGACCCATCTTTAATAATAACCATTAATAACCATTACTTACAAGTTAATATCTCTGTATGATGGCATGCACTGACCACACCCCCCATCCCAAACGTTTTAACATAGTAGATGTAATTTCCTGTGTTCTGGGGAATTGATACCAAAATTCAAAATTCAGGAGAAATCCAGGAGATTGTCATGATACCTGGAATTCCAGGATATTCCTGCAGGATCCAGGAGTGTTGGCAGCCCTATAGTGCAAATATCAGATTGTTGTGATCTTGTAGATATTCTATTTTTGGAAATTCTGTGGGGGGGATTATTTAAAAAAAAAAATGTGTAAGGATGTCATGTCAGGCAAAAGTCCCAGATCGGTCTGACTGGAAAGAAGGTGATCGACGCTCGTGATTGGCTACTCGGTTGTCTAGCAACAAGGACACCAGCTAGCTCCGCAGTACACGTGGAAAGCTTGGTTTCTATTTACTGCTCAGTAATCAGATCCGGTCTAAAGCCCGTCTACTGTATCCGCTCATTTTCACATTTTTTTACATGCACGAACACGGTCCTGTTACCGTATCCGCTGTAGACCGGATCTGCAACTTATGAAATAAATTGATCCCAGTCTCTAGTCTAGACCAGACCAAAAGCTCCTCACCAGACAACAACTAGCATAGTTATAATAATATATCATCAACAACAACAACAACAATATATATCAACAACAATATATCAACAATCCACCAGCCAATCACCGGCGCCACAGATATATAAACTCTGGCCAATCACAGCGCCACTTTCTGTCAGGGCTATGCATAGAGGTATAGGGGCTATGGGATCAATACGACGTTCAAACCACGTGGAAGCACCACACCAGAAGTAAGCAAACCGTGTTGCCATGTCGGCTTATTATAAGCTACTTTGGGCTTGTTTTTCTGTAAAGTTACTTGTAAATATTAATATTGGTAGTTGCGGGTTGCGTTTTTTTTAGGCTGGTTTCTTAAGTGTAGTTGCTTATTTAGGCTTGTTTCAATTATTTTAATTATTATTTAAACCAGTGGTTCTCAAATATTTTCATGAAAATGTTTTGTGCCAGGGAGCATTTGTGTTGTTAGAATATTTAAAAAAAAATATTCAAAATATTCCACATTTTATTGCAAGAGTTTGTGAGCTTGTAATGTAGATAGGGTTAGAGTGCTGTTTCCGTGGACCTGGTTGCTCATTTGTCTCACACTATCTGGCAACACTGCTGTGCAGCTGTTGTTTCCAAGATGTCTGCGTCCGGGGAAGAAGACACGTTCAGCGAGCACGGTGGGGAGGAGATGGACGAAGTGGACGACATGGACGACGGCGGCAGCAGTGATGATGAAGGCGACATGGAGGTGAAGCAGGAGGCCAAGGAGGACGACAGGGTGTACGTCCCGGGCTTCCAGGCGCTGAAGCCGGGAGAGGAGCTGGAGATGGACCAGTCCGCCTACCGCATGTACCATGAGTGCCAAACAGGCGAGTGGAGTGGCAGCCAGTGGTGGAAAAAGTACTCACGTGTTGTGTACTTAAGTAAAAGTATCAGTGCTGCAATCAATGTAGAAATATTTCGTTACATGTGGAAGTCGGGAATTCAAAATGTACTTTTGGTAAAGGTACAAAAGCATTGGCATCAAAATGTACTTAAAAGTACCAGAACTAGAAAGTACTCGTTGTGCATAATGTCCCATTTCACATGTTTTCAAATGTATCCACAAGTTTCCTAGGGAATTATGGACTTCCTGTCGATTTAATTCCTGATACCTGATCAAATCGACAGGAAGCGATGCCCATAATTCCCTAGGAAACTTGTAAGTTTGGTTATACATTGTAAAATTATTACAATGAGGATTTCACTCTTACTGAATTACTTGCATGTTTCAACTCTTATATAACCACAAGGCAAGTGATTCTAAACTTCTTTTACATTTCAAGGATAATGCATTATACACTGGCCTATTTTATTTACTTTTTATCTCTTAGACATCAATCTAGTAATATTCAGTTGACAGTGAATCTCTGATCAAAATAGACATTCTTGAGCATTCTCTAGACTAGTAGTATTACTATGTAGTAATGGTGAAGATTAAACTTTCCACCATTTAACTGGAGACCCCCTCGGGGTCCCAAGATCAGATGTTGAGAACCACTGCAATAAGCATAATCCTGAGTGTTACTTTAACTCTGAAAGTGTACAAATGTAAACACATTTGGTTACATTTGTACCCTCTCTGAGTTACAAATGGCTAAATTAACAGGATGGATTCACTGTGTAGGCATTGCACCAATCAGTGTGTCACCAGGAGATCATAATGCTGTTTGTTTATGTTTATCCCTCATTAGGTTCTCCCTGTTTGAGCTTTGATGTATTGAGAGATGCGAATGGAGACGGCAGGGAGCAGTTCCCCTTGTCAATGGTGCTCTGTGCTGGCACTCAAGCTGACTCTGCTCTCAGTAATAGGTAAGCTATAAGAGTTGACATACAGTACGTATCCTAATACATGCTGTAGGCACTAGGCAGTTCTTAAACGCATATTAACACAACATTGATGTAGCCATGATGCCCAGCTTCAGTTAGCTGTATTTGCAGCTTCACTGGAGAAGTCGCTGGTAAAAACTCAAGGGGTTGTTAGGAAAGGGCTTCGAATTCAACTTTATTGTCACATCACAAGTTTACAGGTGTGAAAGATGATTCATAAGAGTAAGGAATAGAGATGAAATGTAGGACTAAAACGCTCTTAAGGATATTAGTGGATATTTTATTGGAGAAAATTTGTTTTTGACATTTGAATTGAACCACTTCCTTATTATTGAATTGTTTTTATTGATTTTTCAACACCAACAATACATACATACATACATACATCACAGGACGGAACATAACCATACATTAACAATACCTTAAGTAAATAGACAGTAATACAAAAATTCAAAAATAAACCCAAAATAAATTGAACCACTTTCAACCTAGCCTCGATCTCCAGGCTTTTATTGCTTAGTTTTGCTAAAAAATAAAAGCCTGGCCCAACTATAGCCTGTACTGGGTATGAGGAAGTGTTTCATTTCCCAACCAACCAGAGTGCAGTGGGCGTCGCTCGTAATGTTGTGTTAACGGGGCGGGGGTTGACGGACAGATCGGTGAACCAATGGGATCAGGCGCCGTCTCTCGCCGGCTCTATACACACGCCCCTTTATACACGAAATCAGGAGGGTTGCAGCAGGCTACTTTCAACCTGCTAAGTACAGCAAGTATTAAGGTCGTAACACACGGCAAGCGGTTCACGCGGGCGGTACCGCTCGGAGGTTTTTTTCCTCCTGCGCGGTGCGGTGAAAAGAAAATCTCACCACAACCCAGCTCTTGCCGCGCGTGCACAAGCGAGCACGCGCACGAGAATTTCACGGTGCCGCGCCCGCCTGCCTCACCGCCCCTCAACTTCTCCGCACGTCCCAAATAATCGCCCGCCTCTCATTGAAAATGAATTACATAGGCGCATTGGCCGCTTGCCGTGTGAAAGGACCCTTATAGGGTTTAAAGGGGTAGTTCACCCCCAAAATAACTTTTTTTCTATTGATTACTGACCATCTGGAGCCTTGAATTCATAGATATGTTTTTGTTTTTGTCACATTCCTAAGCCAATAATTTGATTATAATAAATGTGTCCCCATTGATTCCGGTAGGAGACACAAATGCATTTGTGTCTCCTACCGGAATCAATGGGGCTAAATTTATTATAATCAAATAATAAAGGAAGGAATGCGACAAAAACAAAAAAATATCCATGAATTCAAGGCTCCATGGGGTGAGTAATCAATAGAAAAAAAGTTATTTGGGGGGTGAACTACCCCTTTAAGTGGTTTACAGATTTCTTTATTTTAGTGTTTTTTTTGTCTTTATCCATTTTGTTGACCTTTCCATTTGCAGCTGTAGCTGCCTTGCTACTGAGATGACCAAATGTCACCTCAGGGATTTACGTATACAGTTTAATGAATGCAGTTTTATCTTATCTTGAGCTTTTCTATAATCTAAGCTGTACTTGCTCCGCTCTCTCTCTCTCTCCCTCTCTCAGACTGCTTGTCATGCGTATGCGCAACCTCCATGGAACGCAGGTGGAAAAAGAGCAAAAAGACGAGGATGAGGAGAGTAGTGAAGAAGAGAGCGAGGATGAGGACGAGGATAAGAAGCCGCAGATGGAGCTGGCCATGATGCCTCACTATGGAGGAATCAACAGAGTCCGAGTATGTGGCCGGCCTCATATTCACGCCTCACGTTTACATCCCTGTCTGTGTTTGTTTAGTTGTGCTCGAGAATACAGATCCCTAGGATAGGTCAGTGATGTCCAAACCTTTTCACAGCAGACATTTTGACAGGTAAACACAGCCGGAGGTAATGTCATTATTTGTGGATGTGTTTCATTTAGGTGTTACTGTGTGCCAGCATGAAGTTAACTGTACACAGCTGTACAGGAGCTGTCCATGCTGGCACACAGTAACACCTAAATGAAACACACCCACAATTGATGTCATTACTTTCGCCGTCTTGAATTAGGCCTAGAGTAGACACTGTAAAACAGTGCAGGATAATGCTATAGACCAGTGGTTCTTTAAGTTGGGTCCGGGGACCCCTAGGGGTCCTTGAGAGGGTTCCTGGGAGTCCCCAGCTAAATGATATATAGTTGGGAACCAAATTGACACTTACAAGTCTGAACCACTGCTATAGACATACTTGAGACCCTTATGCTGCATTCACACTGGCCGCTACAAAAGATGCAAAGTGACACAGCAAATCTGTCGCTGACTCGTTGACGTCAAGCATGTGTCCAATAAGCGAGATAAATATACGGGAAAATATAAAGCCTGGGGTTAAAAAGAACATGGAACTGGCTGACGGAAATAATTAGTTTCCCCCCCCATTACAAGCAGGAATTGTGGGAAGAGAGGAGGTGAGTGGAAATGGTTAAGCAACACCTGCTCGTGTAGTTTGTAGTTGCAGTTGAAGCCTCAGCTCAACTTGCATTGCAGCTTTGTAGATGTTGTAGTAGCTACAAGCGCCGGGCATCGTTTTGTATCTTCTTGTTGCTGGCTTCCATTGAAAAGGAATCTTAGCCTGTAGCTTTGTAGCTGCCTGTGTGGACGCAGCATTACAGTACAGGTACGTGTATATATTCATGAAGCATTCAGTAATGAACGCATTTCTTTGCTCTCAGGTGACGCAGCGTGAGGACCAGCCTTTGGCCGCGGTCTGGTCAGAGAAGGGTCAGGTGGAGATCTTTGACCTACGACCTCAGGTTCAGGCGGTCCACAGCTCTGTCTCCATGGCAGCCTTCATCAAACAGCAGAAGGAGGCCACTCCCCTCTTCAGTTTTTCGGGTCACATGACGGAGGGCTTTGCGATTGACTGGTCACCCAAAGTACCTGGTAAATGGGTTTGGGGCGCTACATTGAAAGCAAAATGTTTTCATACTTGCATATCTAGTGGATTAATATGAGAAAGACTATATTGATTGATTGATACCACTGCATTTAGTGCCAGCGGTTCCCAACCTTTACTGGATCAGGGGCCCACTTGAAAATCATGAAAGCGTTCGCGGCTCGTGCCTGTTTAATTATCAACAATTGATAGTGTTTGGGCTTGGACAGTGGTGGGTTCTACCGTCAGATGCTGTGTACGCCGTATACCTTGAGATTTTTTTTCGTCGCCACCGTACACCTTCATAAACTGTTCAAAACAGCGTTTTTTACATTTAATTCATTATAGACGCGCGCATGCCGTGCGTGTGGGAGGCAGGGAATAAACATAGTATACCTTCATAAAAAAACTAGAACACAACACTGGGCTTGGATCAATGAAACTAACACAGTATACTTTTAAGTTCCTATTTATCGTATCACAATGAAAACAATTTTTTATGGGTTGAAAGAAAAATAATTATATTATCAATATAATCTTGTGTTATACAAATTATTTAGGGCCCACCAGTTGGGAAATGCTGCAATATACTGTAGGTTCACAGGTCTATGGCCTGGACACTATGCCCCTAACCATATACTAACTAGACCAACATTCATGACATTAATATTGAAATGTTGGTGGTCTATGAACTGAAGTCTGGGGCTTTATGTGCTCTAGATATCTAATACATTTCTAGCCTGTAAAGAGTACATTTTGGTTCACTATACAATTTCAGATGCCCTAAACCTTTTCCACACATGTAGCTCAACACATGTATCATGCTGACACATGTAGCTCTAAGCACAAAGACAACCCGAGTGCACTCGGTTAGAGTTCAAAAGTTGACAACTCCAGTCCAGGTGGTAAAGAGGTTTTCTTGAAGTCAATAACAAGTCATAGACCGAGGTAAGGAACCCTATTAGGCAAACTCTGTGAACTCCAAGCATACTCCAGACTGGTCCATTTAACTACACCCTGAGGAAGACCCATGTGGGTCGAAACCGGTCGGCATCCTTTGGTGTTTTTATTGTTTTTAACCCATTTAGACCTGAGGCAGATTCTAAAAACGGACCTTTTTTTCTGAAGTTTTTATGAAAAACATATTATTATTCCAAAAATGTAAAAGAATGAGACAGAAAGACAGACGCATTATTGACTTGAAAGGTATAACAACGTAGATGTGTAACGTTTGCAGCCAGAGGCTCTGGTTGCCCCAGGTACGATTCCAGGCCAGACCAGCAAATGTGTCGATGAAATGAAATTTGTCCCTGAGCAAGACTCTTAACCCCTAATTGCTCACAGGCCCTCATTGGAAACAAGACCGTAAGGACTTTCATGAACGGACCTGTTAAAGGAATTATCCTTAATCCCCATAAACACTGATGACTGATGTATATTAACTCTTTCAGTGCCAATGAAATAAAAAAAATATTGCGAACTGTGCCAGCATTTTTTTATCTTATTTTTCAAAGTAAAAAAAAAGTGCTTAGGGCGCGCTCTCAGCAAAAGTTGGCTGGCCACTGTTAAACGCAGGTTGTGCGCGGCCACAGTTTTTTGCAGCCAGCGGATTCTAAAAAAAACGCTGTGACGCACCTGTCACTCACATTCAAGACCGTCCCCGTAGCCCGCACCGCCTACTGCCTTGACGTTGCCAGGCAACCACTGACGCACATCAGCATCTGTCACTTGCTTTCAAGCCCCTCCCTCCCCGTTGCGTTGCCCGTAGACTAGCTTTGTCTGTAGCCCGGCCTGGTTACGTTGCGACTTTATCGAGTTTATTAAACTTTATTATAGGATGGACAGGCGGAGGGCACTTGCCCTTGCATTATTGGAAGGGGATGAGATGCAACAGCTACAACCAGTTGGTCCACAGAGCACCATGTTGCTTCCTGAGTCTTGGGACGGAAAATCAGCTCTTTTATGCTTCAAATGGACAAGTTGCGTAGAGCAGATAAACGCAAGGTCTGCGCGACAAGCGGAAAAATCCGCTCTTGCGTGAATCCACGCATTTACATTGACAATGCATTGGCAGATTCTGCCCCAGAGGTAAAATAAAAGTGCGGTGAGAGCGCGCCCTTAGGAAGCGAGATACAGCCTTTTTTAGTTATAGGTTAAACAAAGAGTGGATGGAGCTGCAAATCTTCAGATAATGACATCTTGGGTTCTGAACATTTTTTTCCAAAAAAATTAAATTAAATTAAAACTCGGGATTTCTCGTTCTGGCACTGAGGGTATTCAGATAAAACTCGGGATAACTCGGGGCCTGGCACTGAGAGAGTTAAGGGGTTATCATCTGTTATTTAATTTCTATGGGCACGACAAACTAGTGCTGAGCACTGTATCGATATTATAATGTGATATGAGACTAGATATCTGGGATTGAGAATAACTGTGATATGGCACAAGTGTTGTCTTTCTGGATTAATCACTTAAGCCCTATTTTATACCAAAACAAATAGATTTTTTGGGGAAAAGTAAAAAAAAAAAGTTAGATTATCATCACAATATCAATATAGAGGCATTTGGTAAAAAATATTGTGATATTTGATTTTGTCCATGACTAACTCTTTGTTTTCTGGCTGTAGGAAACAGTAGTGCTTGTTAATCATTGCAACCGAAACGTTCTAAGCAGTCCTGTATTTAAAAGAAGATATTTCAAAACAAATGTCATTGGGTTGATGATGTGTAATGGTGATGAGGCTGAAATGCTTTAGTTTACTCCATCGTTGTGTTCAACAGGCCGTCTGGTCAGCGGCGACTGCAAGAAAAACATTCACGTGTGGGAGCCGCAGGAGGGAGGGACAGGCTGGAAGATTGACCAACGGCCGTTCAGCTCGCACAGCAAATCTGTGGAGGACCTGCAGTGGTCGCCTACAGAAGCCACGGTACGTAAGCTCAAGAAGCAGCTGTTTTGTACTGCCCTCTGATTTATATAGCAATGGATCAGGCTTCTAGTAATGGCAGTTGCCATCAGATGGCACTGTTGCCAACTTCCATTGGTAGATAACTAAATCCTTTACCCACTGACCTGGTGTGCTACACCCAGTTCCAATATCTCCAACTGTAAACCCCACTGTTATGGGGAAAGTAAGTAGCCTTGGGAACCAACAGTTCCTGAGCCATGTGACCCAAAGGTCAGGAGCCTATCTATTTTCTTAGTGTGAGGCAGCTTGATGTACATGATGATAGTATTTCACAGGACTTAACCCCCAATCCAACCCCTGATGCTGAATGCCATTGGGTACCGTTTTTATAGTCTTAGGTATGACTCTGCCAGGGATTCAACCCCAGCCTCCCAGTCCCAGGGCAGACACTCTAACCACAAGGCCACTTAGCTGAACTTTACCCTTACCCGGGGCTAAAGGATCACACATGTACCATCATGAGCACGGTCATCACTACTTTGGTGTAGTCAAGTTGACTTACTTGCTGTGCCACTGGTATATATGTCACAGGTAAATTGGCATTCCAGGTAGATTGGAAGTGGAGCGCTTGTTTTTAGGCACGGGGTGGCGCTGCGAAGCGGGGCTTTTCGAGACAGGGTTTTTTACGCAAGGCTCGTGAGGAGGAGGAGGAGGAGGTGCGATGCGGGGCTTTGATACGAGGCGGCGCGAGGAGGAGGAGGAGGAGGCGTGATGTGGGGCTTTGATACGAGGCGGCGCGAGGAGGAGAAGGAGGCGCGATGCGGGGCTTTGATACGAGGCGGCGCGAGGAGGAGGAGGAGGCGCGATGCAGGGCTTTGATACGAGGGGGCGCGAGGAGGAGGAGGAGGAAGCGCGAAGCGGGGCTTTGATACGAGGCGGCAGGAGGAGGAGGAGGAGGAGGCGCGATGCGGGGCTTTGATGCGACGCGGACCGCACGTGATAATAGTTATTGTCCATGACGGAGGCGCGCCGACTCAGCAGAGCTTGAGGCCGAGGAGGTTACTATCATACAGTCTATGGTTGGTTACTATCCAGTGTCCACGACGACACACATGTGTGCGTGTGCATGTGTGCGCATGCACACACGCACACACGTGCGCACACATGCGTGTGCATGCGCACACATGCACACGCACACACGCATGTGCATGCGTGTGGATTCAGTGTGCATTCATTGCCCTCTAGCGTTGGTTCTACAGAATTCCCTGGGGGGCGGTGAAAACAAGCGCCTCTTTTCCAATTTACCTGGAATGCCAATTTTCCTGTAACATATAGACGAATCTATGTGCTCCCCTGGTGCAATCATAACTGCAGTGTCAGAATGCACACCGCAGCAGGAGTCTGACACCGCAGCGCTCTGTGGATTCGTATGAGACCCCCAAGAGCTTGTAGTCAGCTTTTCCAGTCAGAGGAAACGGGTTGAAGTTTGTTTAGATGGCACTAAAACTAGATGATTCCAATATGTGGAATCTCATCCACATATTGATGAGATTCAGTTCCTTGTTTAGGATAGCCAAGTGAAAAGCTACAGTTTTGTGCCACTCTCTCCTTCGCTCCCAGGTTTTTGCATCCTGTTCAGTGGATCGATCAGTCCGTATCTGGGACGTCCGTTCCCCGCCCAACTCCATGCTTTCGGCCAATGAGGCACATTCCTCAGACGTCAACGTCATCAGCTGGAACCGGAGCGAACCATTCATACTGTCGGGAGGTGACGATGGCATCCTAAAAGTCTGGGACCTTCGGCAGTTTCAGGTAAAACCACCATTGACTTTCATTATAAAATTAAATATTTCAAAAGGTATGAAACAGACAGTATGTGAAAGAGAATTTAGCTAGGTCATTTAGTGGAGGTACAGTGGCCCAGTGGCAGTGTGCACAAGAACTTTGACAGTGATCGTCCAGTGGTTTGCAAGACTGGCTCCGGACACACAGACTGACCTTCTCATAGACCATGGGTTTTCAACTGGTGGTCCGTGAAGGTATTGCATGTGGTCCCTGACCATGCATTTAGTTAGGAAAGTGAAGATTTGTATTTTATTTTATTGACCACTTGTTGAGAAACAGTGCAGTGCATATAATGACGCGTCAATGTTATCAGTTACTGGGAAATCTGATGTGAAGAACTTCCACAGAAATGGGAGTTAGGGCGCGCTCCCACCGCACTTTTATTTTACCCAAGGGGCGGAATCTGCCAATGCTTTGTCAATGCAAATGCGTGGATTCTGGGGAAAAATGCGCAAGACCATGAATTTGCATTGACAAAGCATTGGCAGATTCCGCCCCAGAGGTAAAATAAAAGTGCGGTGGGAGCGCACCTTTAGGGCGTGCTTTGGAACAAATGTTTGAGGAGACTCCACTGCATCCATCTCCAACATTCTGCTCCTGACCCTGGGTTGTTACACAGATGTCTACACCACAATCTAATCTCATATCTATCTTTCTTGTCCCTGTTACTCAGTGGTTTTGGATTACCACACACACACACAGGTCTCCTGTTTCTATCTTCACTTGCCATGATAATCATGAAGTGCAGAAGGTTGCAGAGTTTCAAGAAAGCCAGTCCTCAGATAATGGCCTCTCTCACTGCACGCAGCAGAAAAAGATGGAGAAGATATTGTCCCAGTCGGTTTATCAGTCATCAGTTTAGGTGTAAAGCCCAGCGCAGAGCCTAGATAGAGTAGAGTGAAACTCCCTGTAGCTTATTTGAGGTCAATTCATACTGTAGGTCCTACGGGATAGAACTATAGAAAGTGCAAGTCAGACTATTAACAATAATTAACTATGGGTGTTCTTTTGTTCAAGCTGTTGGTCCATTCCATTCCCATTGTGTACAAAGTACAATGTAGAAAGTGATTTGGTCAGGGGACCTGCATTCAGTATCACAGTAAAGTGCTAGTGCTGAGTGATTTCAGCTTGATTTAGGTTAATTTTTTTTTATTGAATGCCATTTCATTCAGTTAAAAGCTACAAAGACACATCTACAGTATATTAGAATATTTCAGTCATTTGTTAGTAAAACATTCCTGTGTGAATTGAGCCTCTTTGCAGCCTCCTGTTCAATGTATTAACTTAACAAAAATGACATTTTCACATTTGAACTGAAAAGGGTGTCGACAGATTGTTTTCCAAAAAGTGGACCCAGGTTTTTTCGGCATGGCTCTGTAGGAGGCGAGCTGTCTAGAAATGGGTCTGTCTTTCTGCGAGTCTGTCTTGTCAGGCTACTCTCGCAAACAACTGGGCTTACAGTATAAGCGCCACATTTCTTGTGAACGTTGCAAATATACCGAGCAAGTACCTCCACCTCCACACATTATATATTTTTTAAATATCTAATTGAATCAATTTCAGTATGGAAGTCATTGTGACTCGGATCGGGCTGAAACCTTGCCCAAATATGGACTTGTATGCCATTAGATACATTATAGATGACTGACGTCATATAGCTTGGCGCTATGAAGTCTGAGATCCACATGGAAGCCACGCCGTTTAGACCCTGTCCTGTTACACTCTTGAATAATTACACTGAGGATTTTATACTTTATACAGTTTGCAAATAAGGATGTTCGTTCTGTGTTTTTGTTTATGTTTAGTCGGGATGTCCCGTGGCCAGCTTCAAGCAACACAGTGCCCCCATCACATCGGTGGAGTGGAACCCCGTGGATTCCAGCGTGTTCGCTGCCTCGGGTGCCGATGATGTCGTCAGCCAATGGGATCTCTCGGTGGAGTCATGTGACGTGGGTGCCAGGGCAGAAGGGGTTAAGAATCTGCCCCCACAGTTGCTGTTCCTGCACCAGGGTCAGTCGGAGGTCAAGGAGGTCCACTGGCATCCACAGCTGCCGGGTGTCATGATCTCCACAGCCCAGTCAGGATTCAACTTGTTCAGGACGATATCAGTGTAGTGTGTTTGTGTGTCAGTGTGAGTTAGTATCAGTGTAGCGTGTGTGAGTGTGACAGAGAGAAAGTGATTGTTAATTCATGCCAGCAAATTAAAGGTGTGTGTGTGTGTGTGTGTGTGTGTGTGTGTGTGTGTGTGTGTGTGTGTGTGTGTGTGTGTGTGTGTGTGTGTGTGTGTGTGTGTGTGTGTGTGTGTGTGTGTGTGTGTGTGTGTGTGTGTGTGTGTGTGTGTGTGTGTGTGTGTGTGTGTGCAAAAGAGAGATGTGCATGTATGTAAAGTACATGCTTGATAATATGTACAAGAGACTATTATCATATTGGAAAGTGACTACATTGGAAAGTGTACCATTCTGTTCCATTTTATAGATCAGAAGAATCTTGGTAATATAAAATCTGAACAATGACTGAATTATGACTTCATTATGAATAATCTTTAAAACACAAAAGGTTGTTACTGTCGTTTGGTTTCACAGGACAGAATAAGTAAACACATTGGCTCCAACCATGTAATGTATTTTTACATTAAAAATAAACCCTTTTCAACACTCTTCAGTTGTGTGAAGAGCTTATTGTACCGGAAGTGCACCTTCTCTATTTTCAGCATTATGGTTTTCTGGGTTATGGCTTAGCCACAGGGTTCATACTTTTTGAGTAGGGCTGAAAAGCTGGTTAAAAACCTGGAAGAATTCCAAAGGCCCCTAGATGATGGCACTTGTTTATAGATTGTTAGCTTAAAGGTTAAAAGTTTTATGTAGGCCGACTAAGGTTTTCCAACGCCACAAAGAAATTGGGTTGTCAGATTTTCACGACATCCTCACAATAGAATAAGAATTCTGGTCTAAAATCTGTTATGTTTCCCTTTAACAATTGAAGCCCTATTATACTTGGTTGTATGACCAATAGTGAAAATAGCCAGTCTACAAGATCACAACACAAAGCATTGCAATGCTTTGAGCTGGATGGATATTTGCATTTTCTGAAATACAGAAAAAAGGTTGTGGGGGGATGTAAGTCATTTTTTAGCAACACAGCAAGGGAGTGACATGCAGCAAATGGAATCGAACCGGGGACTTGCTGTCAGGCATTAGAGCCCATGTGGTATGAGACCTAATCATTCCGTTATTGGGTCACCCTATTTCTGAATTATTTTCCTTTTACATTGACATGCCTAAAATAGTATCGCCAAGTTGAAAGTAGGCAATGTTGGGAGCTTCCTGTAGATGTCTCTCCAGTGAGGTTGTATGCTTTTTGTTGGGACAAAAATAAAGACATGGTAAACCAGATGTATTCCCAGTTTTGTCGTTTTATTGATTTGATTTCTTTCCCCCACAAACCCACAATATAACATGTAGGAAAAGCCTTTCTCCAGCATAGAAATACACTCCCAGTTGCCAGCATTACCAACTGGATCAATTGAATGAGATGAACATCAACTGTGTCTGTTCAATTGGTCCAAGAAGAGGCATCATGTGTAAGCTTGTACAAAAATAAGCGCACTTTTGGTCCTGATATACAACCGGACATTGTACTTAAACTTTGAGATTGTCAGTGGTCATATGTTTTACCTACCCACTCCAGAAAGAAAAGAGGAAAGAGTTTTTTGGCCATTTTGGTAACAAAGTCTACTAAATACAGGCAGACAGATCATGGGTTTGATTTTGTCAGACTCAAGACTGCACACAGATTTAGAATGCGACTAGTTCACAGTAATATAAAATACACAGGATATCTTTGTTTTATATAATATCACTTTTTGGGTTGAAAGTCACAAAATTGGAAGGCTAGTCAAATGCACTGACTGACAAACATTCTCCAATCCAGACTGTAAGATAAAACATGCAATATGAAAAGAAACTTAAGACAACATATAATAGGACAGCACATTAATAGTACATAATACAGCTCCCTTTAAGGCACATTATATATATATATAAAAACTCTTTTGTAATAAACTTTAAACCTGTTGTTTGCAGTTAAAATGAAGCACAAACACTAGACTGCTTCTGAATTTAAAATATCACAAGCATCATTCAATTTGCCTGAATCAAACTTTCCACTGAGCATCAGTTCTACAGCGAGGCTTCCAGATGCCTGAAATGAATCAAAAGTGCTTACAAAAGCTATGCTTTTGTTCTGCTTTGTTTAAACTGACACAGGCAATACTTTATAACGTCTCTTATAAAATGTAAAGCGTTTTCCAGTTGAAGAACTTCGTCTGCACGGTTGAAGGTGAAGATTTAAGTCCCGCAAAACACGGTTGATTGTTATGTCCAGCTTTGTGTTCAGGAATATTCTCTGTTTAACCTCCCCTCCCTTTTGTAAGACATGGAAAAATGAGGAATCAAGAAAAATATGCTACTATACATACTATACTATACAAGATTCACTTTGACAGCAAAGATGTGTTTTCATGAGAGCCACGCACATTTTCCTATAGGCCGATCTCATCGTCAAACTCGTCCTCAAATGTGTAACCTCTGCCGTCATCCCCCCCTTCCGCCTCCTCCTCCTCGGAGTCAGTCTCTGAATGACAGCTGTCAACCCTCCTCCTGTCCAATGGCGTCACTCCTTCATATTCCGAGCTGTGCGACGATGAGGCGGGACTGGGTGGCACTTCCGCTTTGTGACTGGCCACCTCCGCTTCGCCTCCTCCTCCGCTGCTGCTGACCGGGTGAGTACCTCGCTTGACCTCCCCCACAGTCGGACTGCCGCACTCTAGCTCATCGTCGTCCTGGAAGTCAAAGCCCTGACCCTCCTCTTCCTCGGAGGCCTGGCGAGTGATTTCCTCTCTCTTGTCGCTGAATCTCACCTTTGGTCGCAGCCCCTTTGGCTTGATGCCGTTTTCGTCCGTTATCCTTCCGCCATCTACCGGCGCGTCGTCAACCAGCTTATTCCCGTTCAGCTCGTTCTGCTCGCTCATCGACCCCTCGTCTGACTCTATCTTGCACGGCTTTGTTTCAGCCGTGCCCGCGCCACCGTTGGGAGTAAACACCTCTTCCTCGTTGGTGCTTGTCCAGTCGGAGTCGAGGCCCAGTCCGTCCATCACCCCCAGAATGTCTCCAAGCATAGACGGGCCCAGGTCCAGGTCCAGATCGAAAGAAGACACAGACTCTGAGTGCTGAATCGTGTTGCTTTCCGGGCATCCAAGGTCACCTGCTGCTTTTGGACCGTCATGGTCGGCCATCGTCTGAGAGTCGACACCGCCCGGCATGTTCCCTGGAGCATTCTGGTCAGGGCCTGCGGGGCCGTGACTCGACAGGAACGAGGTGTCGCCGAAGGCGTCGCCTCCCCGCCCGATGTGCATGGTGTGGCGGAAGTCGCCGAGGGGGGCCGAGATCATGGTCGGGTCCAGGCGAGGAGCCCGGGACGACTTGTGGAGTGGCATGACTGGATGACAACAGAAAAAAGACATAGTAAATTGTAATAGTGTACAATAGAATGTGTTCGAATTGGATAAATAAATCACAGTGACTCCACTTGGGTGAGGGTTTGTGAAGCAATGGAATGCAAATCAGCAATACACAGTTTAGAGACCGTTGCTCAATATGTGTAATGCCAAGGAGATCTATCTGCTCGAACACGTATTCTCCTGCTGTTATTATGTTTGGCTGAGAGTACACTCCCAAGGTTTTCCCATTACTTCTATGCGATTGTGCCATAATGCAGACATGATGTGTTGCGATGTCTTTATTTGGGCACTGCAGTGCTCTGACGTCATGAATACTGTCAGTCATCTCTACTTGGACACAGCAGCGGAGGCTGTCATGCCATATGACATCATATGTCTTGCCTGATTCACTGCCTTTTGCTATTATTTTAATGTTGTTTTATGCTTTTGCTTTTCTTTTTTGCTTTATTGTTAAATTAGTTGTAACTGTAATTGTATTCTTGCTCTGTAAAGCACTTTGAGCTGTATTTCATGTCATGAAGGTTTATTATTATTATTATATGTTTATACATAATAACAGTATATATATATATAATATATATAATACACTATATATACTTGCTGTCCTTGACATTACACACATGCTGTTAGCAACGGTCTAAACTCAATCCCTGGACTGCATTCCTTTGCTTTACATACTCACATGAGCATTGATAATAGTGTTGTGACCAGATAGCCTGAAGTAATTGCTGCCACATTGATTGATCCAAAACACATTCTTTTTTTCTACAAACAGCCAAACGAATTTGATGGGGGCAAGGGGAATACAGAGGGAACAAATACAAGCACAGAATATTATAAGGAGGGGGCCATGTCTGGCTGGAACATAAAGTTCCTAAGTCGATGACAGAAGGGAATGAAGCTATTTGTACATCCTTGTGTTTTCCCATTATAATTAAAAAGGTCAAAGGCATTGGGCCTGCACACTCGTGCAGGCCCAATGCCAAGTTTACTGAATTTCCCCCAGCAAGATCAAAGTAGACATTGTCCTGAATTTGTACACCTGAAATAACAAAATTGGATCACAGATATACAGTAGAAGGAACGCAAAACCATTATGTCTGATCGGTACTTCTTCCATGATCTTTATAGAATCACAGACACCATATGGCTCCGAACCACACACTCCTTACAATACTGGGAATCTAGTATTCCAAACTCATTCTAATGGTTCCAATTATGTTAAGTTCCTCTGGGAAACTACATGTATAATGTAATTAATGTAATGTAACATAACATAACGCACAGTAGTCCAAAGACCATAAATGCACGTCTCTTGAGCTTGGGGGGAATGGAACCCTTAACCCTGGTCCCTGACACAGCAGTATTTGTGTTCTACCCACTGAGCTACACAGGAAATGATCTACTCTGGTACTGTTAGCTTTGTACATCACTCTGATTAAAATGTAATGTAGGCCTACATTAACTACTGAAATTCCACTGAAAAGAAATGAGTGGCTGTGCAAAAGCGGGTTGTGTAAAACTGCTACAGCAGAGCCGGACGTTGACAGCCATATGTTAACTGGCCTGCAATGACAGGCCAGCATGGAAACATCAAGTGTGTTGTGCAAGAGTGTGTGAGAAACCAAAGAGCTTTGTGGCTCTGATACTGCTGTGAAAACCATGCTGGGACTTGTATGTGAGACACGCGCGTGCAACGCAAGCACATACTTCTCTCTGGATTGTTACCCTGAGGGGTCTATAAGGGAGAAAACAAGAGACATAAGGCTGTTCTCTTCAAAAGACCATCATCTGGTATTATTAAAGCCCCAGCAGGGAACAGTATTAGGTAATGCAGTTAGTGTCATCTGTGTGTTGTCACATTTGTCAGATTGGTTATTATGTGAGATCAACTAAACATATGGCCTTAGTGTCACGGTAAGAAATTACAGTGTGATAAGTCTGATGTCTATATAATATGACATAAACCTAAAACAATGTTCATATAACTAACAATGTATAATAATTACCAGTCAAATTGTGTCAGCATGTGTCCATATTTTCCCACTCTGTACTGTACGTGTGTGTGTGTGTGTGTGTGTGTGTGTGTGTGTGTGTGTGTGTTTTGGGAGGGGGGGCTCATTGCTAACCCCAGCCCCCTCCCCGCCCCCCCTACTTTGCCCCGTTCCCTCCCTCCCTCCCAATTCGATTATTAATCAAATACTCAAAGGAAAAGACATCATAATAATATTGAACAACTTGGAAGGGAACCACGGAGTGCTGTTACACCTAAAATGTGAGACTAATAGGAATAATCGGTGAAAATATCAAGTTACTGTGTGAGCTTTTTATTTAAAAAAAAGAAACGAAACATTGAAAGTTTTGATAAAACTTACTTTGAAGTGTGTTCTCTGGTGGTATTTGGCAGCCTTTTCTTCCTCGATATCCCAATGTTCATCTGGCTTTTTTTTGTGTCTTTCTCTTTCCACCAACTCGGCTTTTTCCTCAACGTCGCTTACTCGTTTCTCTTCTGCGTGAATTTTCGATTTTCTTTTTTTTTTTTTCCTAAGGGATGGGCAAAATAGGGGAGAGCCTCTTTCTTTGGTGTTTCGACCAGGTGGGCGTGGTTTTCAGGCATACGTTTTTGGTTGAGGTTTACTATAAAACCACGCCTACCTGGGCAAAACACCAAGGAAAGTGGGAGTCCCGGGCAAAAAGTCTGAAGCCGGGTTATACTTAGTGGGACGGCGGTATCTCGCGCCGAGAATAGCCGATCTATAAGCTCACAACGCGTCGCGGAGACGAAGCGTCGTGAGCTTGTAGATCGGCTATTCTCGGCGCGAGACACAGCGGTACCACGAACTACAACTTAAAGGCTGAGGAAGTGACGCCGACATTTAATAGGGAGAGTGAGTAAGAAAGTTCTCAACTGTTCTCAGGAATTCTCAGGCCTATAAAAGGATGATGAGCTTTTATATTATGGATTATTTTATTTGTACCAACATAACTGCACTGTTTATTTTATATTGTGTTATACTAGTTGTTAACCCATTTATATCGTTTTATATTGTCTTTTTGAATTATGTAAAGCACTTTATTTGTAGTTTATTATGGAAAAATGCCTTTAAGACTGGTATGGATTCTTTCATATGTACCAACACATAACTGCTCTGTTTCTTTTATATTGTGATATATTAGTTGCTCACCCATTTATTATACTGTTTTATATTGTCTTCTTCAATAATGTAAAGCACTTTATTTGTAGCCTATGGAAAAAAGCCCTTAATAGAAGACTGGTATTGATTCTTTCATAAGTACCAATATAACTGCATTATTTATTTTATATTGTGTAATATATTTTGTACCAACATAACTGCTTTATATTGTTTTATATTAGTTGTTAACCCATTTATACTGTTTTACGTTGTCTTTTTCAATTATGTAAAGCACTTTATTTGTCGCTTATGGAAAAAAGCCTTTAATAGAAGACTGGTATGGATTCTTTCATATGTAGCCTACCAACATTCTTTTGTATTGTGTAATATGTTTTGTTTTAATTTCTACCTAGAGGCACTTTGTTTGGTGTAATCTTATAAAATAGCTGTTAACCCATTTTATACTGCTTTATATTATATTACAATAATGTAAAGCACTTTAAAGGACATTATGAAATGTGCTTTAGTATAGAGCCTGGTTTAATTAACAGATTAATAGATCAGATTTCAAAGTCAAATAAAACAGGCCTACGCAATTTTCTCAAAACAGTCTATATAACTTTAACATAGCCTTACCAATTGTCTCAGTCTATAACTTTATTGACATACATAACACTTTCATGCTCACAATTAGGCAATTTTGTAGATAAGCACTTTCTCAAAACAGTGAATCTACGGTATGTTGTGTAGTTACTCAACTCAGCTTTTTTCTGTAAAGTTTTCAATACCAACTGGGAAAGATTATGTCCTTG
The DNA here is from genome assembly GCF_963280865.1 of Gymnoscopelus braueri. Taxonomy (NCBI): domain Eukaryota; kingdom Metazoa; phylum Chordata; class Actinopteri; order Myctophiformes; family Myctophidae; genus Gymnoscopelus; species Gymnoscopelus braueri. The sequence goes on from NC_137605.1 coordinate 16,089,399, forward strand.
GCATTGGCCCAGGGGATTATTGTACTTTACTCCCATATCCTGTGCCTAGTAATCACAGATCTCATGTCGTTATGGATAAATGAGAGGCCTATGGAATTTAAACTGAGGGTGGATATATATATTGAAGACTTCATCAAAGCTGTATTTCAGTCCACGGTTGAAGCTTAATGTTATACCAGAAAACCATGCCAATTCTGAGCATCTGCACATAGCCTAATTACTTGGGAAATTGACTGTAATTATGCTGTTTTTTTATGGAACACTGTGAGTTAAGCAAAGTGTACCAAAACCACTCAGTGACAACAGCACAAATTTTGGTGTCACTGTGGGGGTCTAATTAACACTTCACTGTCAATAATTGAAGAAAAAAAACAAGATGAAAGGAGGGGGACTTTGAAGAAGTCCTCAGAGGTTGTCTTGGGTGATCAGGAGGACATGACTACTTTAACCCACCTGATTCCACTTCCTCCCATGGGAGAGGGATAAACAATCGTGAGCAAAGCGCTCAAACCCCAGCATTCCGTACAATGGTGGTGCAGGGAAGTGAGTCATTGTTTGTCGGGTAGCCTCATACATACCCAACATATTTGTGTGATGATGTGCCCAGAGATTCTATATTATGAAAGGCTGCTCCATTCCACGACATACAGTCAAGTGTGAGACATTTACTGGAAATAATATAGTTATATGCTCTTTTCAACAACTATATAAAATGTATGGATTTAGTATACTTTATAGGATAGGAGTTCCTGTTATCTGAAGGTATTGGCCAGCAAATGTTACATTTTAATGTATTTGTTTTCTATTGTTACGGGAACAAGTCCTGCCAGTCTTCATTCCTGGGCCTACCCTGTTCTGCGTTCCTCTCGGCTGAATGTCCTCTATGGTTTAACCACATGAACCTTAGTGTCCCTATTCTGAGGTGAACATTCGGTGAAAAGAGCCAATCTACAAGCTCACAACGTCTCGCAACACCATGTGTTGTGATCTTGCATATTGGCTATTTCCAGCTAAAGATTTGGGAAAGAATAAGGGGGGGCCAAGGATTGAGTCCCGGGGGGCCCCGGTCAACTAAGTAAGTGGTGAAGAAAACATAATAATAAATAAACATGATACTGTAGAGGACAGGGTGCATTCATAACTTAACCACTTAAGCCCTATTATATACTTTGATGAATTGTGAAAATTGCAGATCTACAAGCTGTCAAAAAACTGGGAGCTTGTAGATCCCAGTTCATGAAAATCCTATAAAGGCATATAAAGACATGCCTAAAGTAAGAACTCCAGATTAACAGAGGTAGTAGCATACTGACCTTTATACTTGCCATAAAAGGTGGGATTAGTTTATCATTTTGTTGTTTGTCAGGCAAGGAAACATGATCACTCGGTGATAACCAGGGACACAGATAAAGATACTGGGCTCCCTGACAACATGTTGCTGCAACTGAAGGAATCAGTTACACTCCAGAAATATCTTAATCTAATTCACAGTCAGACTGGTGAATTAGCTGAAGTGAAAGGACGATTGGCTGTCTATCAAACGTAGTTTAAATTAAGTTCATTGGGGCTTTATTGGTTTGACTAATTTCATTCTCTCCAATTGAAAGACAAGCCCAGCACTGACCGGACACAGCACTTATGGGTTTGGCACTGGATTAACCCCAAAAGGAAGCCCTGCACCAACGAAACACATATCGGAAACACAGTGTTTGGTGACTTTATATTACCTTGTACATTAAAAAGACAGACTGAATATTGATCAGTTTGATATTCATTAGGCCACGGACCCCCATGATACGATTTATTTCTGGGACCCTAATCTACACTATATCCTCGCTCAGTGTTAATTTAACTGTGAGAGTGTACAAATGTAACCAAGGGTACATTTGGTTCCATTTGTACACTCTCAGTTACTGACCTTTAAGGGTCCATTTGGTTCTGATTATCAACCATTTAGCTGGGGATCCCCTGGAACCCCCTGGTGGTCCCGAGACCAAACTTTGAGAATCACTGCCCTAAATATACCTACAGTAAATAAGCAAGTCAGAGGTTATAAGGGTCACTGGCCAACAGAACAGCACAAGGGGTGAAAAGTTAAAGAATACTAGCTTACTTCCATCATGCTAGGCCTATATGTCTATAGAGGTTCCATTATGACATTAGTTACAATTTTGTCAGCCAATGACTGATTTTTATCCTTGAAGGCGACCATGATCTTTTTAATGTTTTGTTTTACTAATCATTTTGCAAATGTGTCACTTTTTCGGAATCAAACCGTTTGAGGCTGCAACCCAAATCTTTCTCTGTGTAGAACACAACAGTAATGACACAAAAGCTGCATATGGTTTTCAATCCAATCTAATAGCCTTTCAATGAGCAAGCCTATGTATCTGCCTGTTTGCACAGAAGCCTCTCTGGCACATGTGCTTCAACATAAGTCACATGATGACCTTACTGAAATGTATAGGGTAACTTTAGCCTGTAAATTATTTTTGAGCAGCCTTTGAACACACATTGGACAGTTAGTGGATTTAAAAAAAATATATATATATTATAAATATTATTAGGCTTATTATTGTTAATTTTATTTTTTGGAAATTCAGTTTCAGCTTCACCCAGCTGCTGATGCATATTCAGATGGTTATGATTAGCAATCAAGGGGAGCAGTTATGGGGTTAAGTCATAGAGCTATAAGGGTTAAGTGTATTGCAGACAGAGAGACACTAACTTTCCCATGTAGACCAGGGCCAGGAGGCAAAACGGTGACTTTCTGATTACCAGAAGGCCTCTTTAACCATAGACATTAGGATATATTGAAATAAATATCAATATGTGTCATACATATTAGGCAGTCGGAGAGGGGGCATAAACTCTGACCTTCAGCATATAACAAATTACAGGTGTGACCGGTTAAATCTGACTAAATCACCCGAATAACATAATTTTTGGACCCTTTCAGAGAATACAAGTTATTTATTATTTTACTTTTACTCCAAACCTTTGGCTTTCAGACAAAACAAGGACAAGGGGTTACCCTATAATAATAATAATAATAATAATAATAATAATAATAATAATAATAATAATAATAATAACAATAATAATAATAATAATAATAATAATACAAATTATAATAATACTTCTAACTACTTATTTAAACTTATTTTAAACAAATTGTTACACTAGAAAAAGCCACACCCAATGTCAGAATGAAAGGCAAAAAGTACCCAATGCAACGGAAGGCGTCATTCAGGGTTGCCATGTCCGCTTATTATAAGCGACTTTGGACTTGTTTTTCTGTAAAGTTGCTTGTTTTGATTGATTGAATACTTTATTAGCACTTTATTAACAGTTCAATACAAGGTCAGCCTAGAGGATTTAAAACCCAAGAAAGCCTATGGGCTTGTTTCCATTGGGGTCTTTTGTATTCAATTCATAGATACATGTAATGACAGACAGATATACACTACTATGAAAAACATCATAAAAACGGTTTGAAAAACAGAAAAATATATATACAGTTTTGGGGGGGGGGCCCTCTAACTAACCCAGCGAGTAGAACGACCACTCCTCGTACACTAAGCAGTGCACTTTGTATCACCCTTGTGTGTTCCATGGTGAACGAGCCTGAGATCTCTCGGCCCAGCGAGTGGTCATACATACCCAAGTACACTCAGCCACCTGTAGGCATTCTTTTATAGCGGTTTTGAAGGAAAGTAGGGTTTTACACTCCTTCACGGCGTTTGGTAGGGCATTCCACATTTTTTGTGGCATAGCAGAAGAACAAATTGAAACCCTTTTTAGTGCTAAATCTGGGTTGAACGTGATTAGTGGAGCTACCTCTGGTGTTATGACTGTGGACTTCATTTACGTTTTTGAAGCACTTTGACAGGTACATGGGTGTCTTATCGGTGTAGTGTATCTTGTAGACCAAGCCCATTGCAAGTTACTGTACTTTGTCCTCTAGCCTAGCCTGAGCCATCCGACCCTTGCAAAGTAAAGCAGGGGTTAGATGAGTCGTAGATGTAAGGCCCAGAAGTAGCCTTACTAGTTTGTTTTGGGATGTCTGGAGACTTTTTTTAAGGCCTTTGTGGTGTTGTGGTAACCTTGGATGAATGCTCCTGTTAGTTGTAAATATTGGGTAGTTGCGGGTTGTGGTTTTTATTGGCTTGTTTCTAAAGTGTAGTTGCTTATTTGGGCTTGTTTCCTAATATTATTTAAACCAGTGGCTCTCAAAAATGTTCATGTCAAGGACCCCCAAATTCATATGTATTTGTCTGCGCACCCCCCTGAAAATATTTTATGCCAGGGACCCCTAGCCCTAGAATGTCTGTGATCTTTCATACATTCATGTATTCCAAATATACATATGTATGTATGTATTTGGAATACATGTATGTAAGATCACAGACATTCTAGGGCGGCTAAGGGACCCCCATACCAGATTTGTGTAATTAAAATGTTTAAACAATATTTCCCATTTGTCACTTTTTTTAAAATAGCAGATCTACGAGTTCAAGTTCTACAAGAGCTTGTAGATCGGCTATTTTCAAATAGCTGATGAATATAGATGTAAATTGCTCATGTGGCCTAAGTCACTTCTTTTGGGCTTTGTTTTCATAGACCTGGTTGCTTGTTTCTCTCGCAGAATCTGGCAACTCTGCTCCCTGGTCTGCTGCTGCTCTCTCTGCCATTTTGTGCCACAGAGACACAACCCAGGGGGAAGTTACGATGCGTGGATGAAGAACAAAACTAAAAGATTGTCGTTAATTACCTAATTTCAGATGGTGCGTTTTCATCGGCACAATCTAAAGTCAGTCCGTTGATATATATATATACGTGTTGTAAATCTCGGTAAATAAATAGATAAAACTCGGGTATCTTTTTTAGAAATAGCTTACATGTTATAAACATCGGGTCTCGGGCTTCATCTTGTTTACGTTTCTCCATTACTGCAGCAGTGTAGAGAAGCTAAGCTAACGTTAGCCTGCTAGCGTGTATCATCCAGCCAGGTCGGCGGTGAAATGGCGGCCAACGCGACCAGCGCACCGTCCGCTCCCTGGTAAGTGTTTTTAAATCGCTGTGTCATCCAAGCGTTATTATTATAAACAACCCACACGTCACGGTAAACATTTAAAATCTTGGTTTTCTGCTTTGTCACACACAAATGACGAAAATAGCCGATCTACAAGCCCACGATGCGGCGCTGTGCGGTGCGTTGTGGGTTTGTACTTTAACTATTTCAAGATTTGTGTGTCTGTGTGAAAATGTGTCTCCTACAGTGACATTACGCCAGGTTCAAAGTCGTTAATGTTACATACATACATGGTTAAATTGCTCTGGAATTGGCGTAGTATTAGTTTTGGTCGAGGGCCGACGTTGGCTAATACAAGGCCATGGGTATTGCCAGTGTTGCCAGATTTTGCGAGAGAAATGATCAACGAACCAGGTTTATGGAAACAAGCCTTTAAGAAGCGACTAATGGGCCACATGAGTACTTTAAACCTATATGGCATCGGCTATTTGAAAATAGCAGATCTACAAGTTCACCAGCTTGTAGATCTGCTATTAGAAGATTTTTTTTTAAAGTGACAATGGTGTGGTATATATTTGAAATAGTACAGTTCGATGCAGACAAATATATATTAATTTGGGGGTCCTTGACATGGACATTTTTGAGAACCACTGGTTTAAACGACAGTATGAAACCAGCACCAAATAAGCAACTACACTTTTAGAAACGAGCCCAAAAAGCCACAATCCGAAAACTACCAATATTTACAAGCAACCTAACAGAAAAACAAGCCCAAAGTCGCTTATAATAAGCAGACATGGCAACACAAGGCCATGAGTATTGCTAGAGAACCATCATGGCTGAGAGGAAACGCCGTGACTGACTGACTTTCTGGTAAAGTCACTTTTGTTAGCAGTAACATTAAAGGCCCAATCAATGGGTGAAACTAATTCAAACAATGGGTTACCCACCACCACAAAAAAAGAGCGAAAAAAGAATGGCACTTGAACTTGATACATTATTTAGACCTCTTGGAAGTGTCTAGGTAGTGCTTTTTTTTTCTACAAGGATCGACACTAGTTAGACAACAGTTGAATGTGTTTAAAACTTAATTTTCTGTATGTAATATTAGGCTTATTTATGTTGGTGAGGTTTGTAAACATTGGAACCTGCTGAAAACAATGTTGATGCCAGCTATCTTGATTGTGGTAAGATAAGAATGTTCCAGATTTTACATAGAATATTTCCCATCTACAAATCAAACCCTGAATGTATATCAGTGTAACCTTAGTTTAAATACCCAAAAGAATATCTGACTAGGGCTTTTAAAGTGATGAAAGAGAATAAACTAATGATTTAATGGTACTTAAGTTAACACTGACTGAATCACTGAAAAAGCTTAACATGCCTATTTTGTTAGTGGTAGTGGCAGTCACAAGTCAGTCAGTTTACAAGTGTTTATAAAGCACTATAACACCAAGCACTATATAACTATAATAACGATAACTATATTGTTCACCACTGTTGTTATAGTTGCGGTGTAGACTACGCTATCCAGTATCCACTAGAGTTGGAACAATTTTTACAACTATAGTTTTAGTGCTTTGTGTGAAAGGCCATTAAGTGTTGGTGTGGACTATATTGGATCACTCCAGTATGATATATCCCTCCGCAAGGTGGAGGCATGGTTGGTCGTTTGTGTTTTAAAGCTAAACTCTTCCCGACACCGTGTACCTGGCGATACCCGGTTTGGTCAACCTGTATTGCGGCGCTGAGGTTTTGTCCTTTTGGTTTGCCTTCGGGCTCGGGGACTGCGCCTACCCGATAACAAGGTTGGGAAAAGCTGTGTATAGTTGGCTTAAGCAACCTTGCAGTTCTTTTCCCCCTGAGTTGAAGCAACACCACACAAGTCTTTTGCATGCTTCTCCTCACAGGGCAGTGCCATCTTGTTTTTGCAACTCGTGTGCTCCATGGTGAGATCCATCTAACTAACTCAGCGAGTAGAACGACCACACAGGACTCCTAGTACACTAAGCAGTGCACTTTGTATTACCCATGGCCTTGTGTGTTCCATGGTGAACGAGCCTGAGATCTCGCGGCCCAGCGAGTGGTCATGCATACCCAAGTCACAAGTACACACACAATACAGTCCTGTCTCTACCCTGTATAAAGCTGAGCGCTAATAAGCAGGCGAGTGAGAGTCTATGTTGCTCAGTTGGTGTGCATGTACACACAGTTCCCCGTCATCTGGCTGAGTCAGGTTACTAATAAACGCCTGTGAGTGTTGAATTAGTGTTTTGGCCCCCATATTAGCTAGGCTATATACGGTGGGCTTGTTAAGTAAAAAATATATACCGTAGTTTTTTCCACGTTTATTCTTATTGCAAGCCCTGACGTTGCTAATCACTTGGTGTGTATTATAAGCAATTTGGCTTTTTACTGTCTGTTTTGCGATGTGCGCATGCCCGCACTGGACGGGCATGACACCTGTATGCAATGTCTTGGACTGGACCATGCACGCATGGCGTCAGAGGACCCCTTCAGCTGCATGTCTTGTGACATGCTTGGGAAACGACTGCGTATGGCTCGATTCGGAAGAATGAAGGCCTTGGCCTCACAGAGGCCTCGGGATGACCGCCTTCCCCCGTCGGGTACAGTGGGCCTTCGGGTACTGTGGGCCATCGGCACCGACGCCATCGTTCCTCCCTGGCAGCTCTGGGTGCCCCTCCTCCCAAACGTGCAACGGCGCTGGAGTATGGTCACAGTGCCTTTGTGTTGCAACATGCTGCACCAGCAACAGCTGGGTGTTTTGCCTCCAATACTGACAAGCTAGGTTCAGAGCAACCACTGCCAGCTACTATGGCGACAGCGTGCTCCCTTAATACCGTGGCAGACAGTGGAGCTGGGCAAGGATAGAGAGAAATTGCAACAGTTCTTGGCCACTTCACGTTCCAGACCTGCTCCAATGTTAAGCGGCAGAAACGCAATTAAATCGTTAATCGCAATTATTTGAGCGACTATTAATCGTCACGTACAATTTCATAATCGTGACTGACAGCCCTAGTATTACGAATGTTTTTGTTAAAAAATGATTTGGTCATGGCTCCTGAACTGGTACGATGGTACTGGTACACCATTTCTAAAATCAATGAAGCCAGGAGTTTGAACCAGTGCAATTTCATTGGCTAATTGCCTTCCCAGATCTTTACCCTGATTACATTACATTACATTACATTACATTACAGTCATTTAGCAGACGCTTTTATCCAAAGCGACTTACAATAAGTGTATTCAACATAGGTAGGGAACGAAAACTACTAATCACCAGAAGTCCTTAGTGCATTTTCTGCAAAAACAAGCAACCAAGAGTATACCTAGCGCTAAGGTAAAAGTGCAATATATCAGCTACCTATTTCCTTAAACAGATGAGACAAAATAGCTAAATCAAATGAGCATGAGCTAAAACAAATAAGTGTATCGACTAAACAAGATCCAATAAACAATACAACAATAGAAAACAAGCGTTCGTACAACTAGTTAACAACAAGTAGGTCAGACAGAGAGGAAGGGTAGTGTTTCCTGAAGAGGTGGGTTTTCAGCCTGCGGCGAAATATGGGCAGTGACTCTGCTGTCCTAACATCAGTGGGAAGTTCATTCCACCACTGTGGGGCCAGAACTGATGGTATAGGTAACCACACTAAACCCATACTTAAACTTACTTACTTGAACTTAATGCATAAACACAGCTATTTTAACTGTATACCTTAATTTAAGTCTGTGTGCTCTGCTCTGTCTATTGCACAATGCATCATGGGTATGATGCTGACAGTTCACAAACCACTAACGATTTACCACCAGTTTTCTTTTGTAATGGGGTTTTGATTTATCTTAACAAATGTTTTGGAGCTTTCTGACTGACTGACTTATTTATTTGTTGTTAATGACAGGTCCTACGGAGATGGAGGCCAGGTTCACGAGAACCCCGAATGGGAGAAAGCAAGACAAGCACTAGCCTCCATTACCGGTAGTAAAAGTCTGAGCCCTGCCAAGCCTGCACCGGCTGACCGGACCACAGCAGAGGTGTGTGTATGTGGGGAAAAGGGTGTTATGTCTCGATTGTTTGTGTGTTTCTGTCTTGGAATGATCACAATGTTGCCTCACCTATACCTCTCAAGTTGTTTTACAATGCTCATAAAGAGTCACTTTCAAATCACAATCTAATTATATATGATTTATATAAAAAATAGGATAGCAGCAGATGTTTGTTAACTTGACCTTGAACTCGTATGTTGCATGAGTCATTTATTTATTCACATATTCCCTGGCTTGTTTGTTTCAAGCTGCACAACCTGACAAGGAGATACAGTTGACAAGTGTTGTGAAAAAGAGCAAAGGTGTATAATATCAATAAGAACTTAAATTGTGGTGAATAGATCATCCTTTTACGTACAGTAAAACCCTCATTCAGATTTGGCATGTTTTATACTTTCTGCAGATCTTTGATTGACAACTTAGTTAACAAAATTACCCTGAGGAAGATGTTTTTTATCGTGGCTAAGAGTTCTGCGGCCTCGTCCTTCTCCACAAGATTATCAACAGTACAAGTAGTACAATCAAAAGTTATGCTAAAAGGATAACACAAAAAAAGCCCCAGAAGCTTGTTTCCATTGTGATCGCCACTGCATCTCAAGTCACAATATCCACAACGCACAGCAATTCAGGCCAGGGTGCAGCTGTACATACCTTGGTGTGGCTTCGTTATCCAACCAAACATGTTATGTCTGTATCACTGCTTTCCAGGCGGGTCAGTTTCAGCCAGCAGTCCCTGAGTCTCCAGCCATTCAACAACAACAGCAGCAACAACAACAACAACAACAGCCGCATCTACAGCAGCAACAACAACAGCAGCAGCAGCAACAACAACATCAGCAGCAGTACTACCAGTGGTACCAGCAGAACCAACAGAACCAACAGAACCAACAGCAGTATCCTGGATACGCATATCCATACAACTACTACTACCCAATGGCCCCAGTAAGTACAGTATACAGAAAGTTATTTTTCTGATAGCTGCATAAATAATTTAGATTCTACATTCAAATATGGACAATATTGAGACCTTTATGTAGAATGATGACCGTAGGTAATAGTTAACATGATAAGAGACAGATTTTGAATGGAAAAACATCTTTCACAAATGATTTTAGACCAGGGGTGTGCAAACTTATTTCAGTTCATATGAGCGTTCTTGCTGTCATGTGTGTCAGTTTCTGCTGTCATGCAGAAAATGTATGTCAATGTACCGTATGTATCGTTGTTTCATCCCTACTGTGAATCTTCTATGACAACGTAATTAATCTGCACATCAACATCCCAACCAGCCACTTTATCTTTAATAGTATTTAAGCAGACCGCAGGGGTAACAATTCCATCAACACTTTGATATACCAATTTCATTGGAGACACATTTCAGAGTTCCAAATGCCTGTCTCCCAAATGACCTGTTTGTGAAGGATTAATGTGAATAAAGTTCTATTACATTGCAATTAACTAAATGTCTGTCTCTTTCCCTTTGTCCATTCTCAGTATGGCGGTGCCTATCCACCAAATCAATACGGTGCACCTCCAGCTGGCTACCCAGGACCCCCTACTCACAATGGACAGGTACATAACATGATATAAACATACCCTTAAATAAATTAATCAATGTTGTTATATTGGATACTTTGTCATGAGTACGGTACTCACAGAGGCTATTAATAGTAATGACAAATTGTGGAACTCTCCAGTTTCACCGTTTATGCCAGACAAATGCCTTATGCCCTTTTGCAAATTGTACTTTTGTGAATTTATTTATATTGTCAAATTTACATTGTGTGTACACTGAAGGCATTTCGCATACGAAGTGAAAGAAGTGTTATGAGCCCTAGTTAGCAAATGACAGGGTAAATGGTCACATTCTGTAAGTAACAAGAAAAGTTAATAAGCTAAATGAATATAAGTTCAAGGTAAATAAACGCATAAGTAAGGCAAAGTATAAGATCCGCCTCAAACCAACCGGGTCTTCCAGCAGATAATACACAAGTTGGGTTTTATACTCGGTCTACACATCTACAGTATGTACAGTGCCATATTCCTCACAGGAAGATGTTCATAGTCTGCAAAACCAAAGTTCAAACCACACAGTCCTACATCAAACACATTTGCGTGTGTGTTCACAGGATATATAATTGTTGTTCTCTGCTCAAAATGCATTGAACTGAGAGTTCATGGAGAGTTCAGTAAACACGTGTTCTTCTAAACAAGATAATAGGTTGTATAAAGTAAGACTGTTTAGCACTCTGCCTCTCGCCCACACAAAACACTTAAGTGCAAGGAGTCGTTTCTTCCTTTCCTCTTTCTCTTTAGCCTTCCTGTTGCATTTGGCAAGAGCATTTTGACATCTGTGGTTGATACAGACCTCTGTTTATGGCCCAGACATTCCCTCAGTTAGGGGTAGAGACTAGGGCTGGGCAATATGATCTTATTTGGTAAAACACTGGTTTAAAAAATCTAAACAAAAACATTGGTCCATTTATTACAGTCTCCTAACAACTCTGCTTTACAGGATCTGTTGAAAGTAAATTTCAAACGTCAACTTTGAGATGTAGTCACAATCTATTAATACTTTTCATGCAAATGACATCGTTATCTGTACACTTTAGGTTTACCGCCCAGCCTTAGTCAAGATTGGAGAAATGTCAGAGCAGGACACATGTATTTGAAAATAGACGATCTACAAGCTCATGTGCTGATCACACAGAGCACAATCTGAGCACACAGGTCAGGTCACAACAACCGTAAGCTGTATACGTTTTTCTGTTTACAGCCTCCTCCAGTGCCAGGAATAGATGACCAGTCGTCCAACTATACCACTCCATCCCAGCCCCCTCCCCCCTCTGCCCCTCAACCCCCTCAGAGCCCGACTACCTCGGAGAAACCCCCTCCACCTCCTCCACCATCCATCCCACCCCCGCCGAGCCCCCAGTACCCCCCTTCACCTTCCCAGAACGCCTACGGTGCCACGAGTCCCATGCCATACTCGTCCGGTGACCCCAACCACATGCAGGCGTACAATCACGGCCAGGGCAGGCCTAACTACGGACAGACCTACCAGACCCAGAATGCCTACCAGGCCTCCCAGAATAACTCCCAGCAAATGCAACAGCAAGGCCAGTACGGGCCGGGGATGGGCAGAGGAGACGCAAACAAGAACAAGAACCAAAAACCAGGAGGACAACAACTCTGGCACAGGATGAAACGTAAGATTGGAGTTTATAGTTGTTTCTGGTGCGTTTGGTTGTGCACTTTCAACCTGGCATCCCTATTTTGGCATGTCATTATAGGTGAATATGGTAGAAAATGGCAACATTTACAGACCTGTGAGCTCAACGCAGCACATGTGACGTGTTGTGAGCTTGTATATTTCTGCTATTCATCAAACAATTAAGTATATACTATAGTTATTAATCAAACAATTTAGTATATAGGACCTAATTAGTCCATGAATATATAGAGGCATTCATCTTTCTTTCTCATCTGAATTTGTACATATACGTATATATCCAGAATAGGAAATGCATCGTTGGTAGTGATTAAAACTGAAAACCCTTAACGAATAACCTTCTGTTTTGTGTGTCCACAGAGGCGCCCTCCAATGCAGGTGCCGTAAAGTTCAATATTCCCAAGAGGCCTTATGTGATGACCAATCAGACGTTTCCTCCAGGGGAGCAGCCGTCAGGATTGGCTCCCGCTCCCTCCTCCCCGGCCACAGCCAACGCCGCAACAGGATCAGCGCAGATGAGGTGAAAGCACACCTCTTTTCCACTGACTGCACTTCTTTAGTCTGTAGTTTATTGTCCTATCAATCACTGTGGCAGGAATATGCTGCATCTGCTTTATTTTCTATTCGTTTTCAACGCTTCCCAAGTTACAGACTGTTAGGTGGAGGCATTTGAAAATTATGGGGGCAAATGCATCTCTCGAGAGACTATTTGCAGGATTAAAACATGTCATAAATGCTGCTATGCCAGTATAGAATGAACAATGTGATGATGACTTTCCACTATTCAATTGATAAGGCAGGCCTTGTTCTGACATTTGACCCTGAGTGTGTGTGTGTCCAGGCCCCAGGACTGGCCCCAGGCTATGAAGGAGTACGTACAGCGCTGCTTCACGGCCTGCGAGACGGAGGAAGATAAGGATCGCACAGAGAAGGTGCTGAAGGAGGTCCTGCAGGACAGGTTAAAGGACGGCTCCGCCTACACCATCGACTGGACCCACGAGCCTCTGCCAGAGTAAGCACGACAGTTTTTAAACCACATTTACCCTGCCCTCCCCTGTTACCACAGGAATCAAAGACCTTGTTTCAGGCTTTCTCATTTGTAGATTAAAAAGCCTGCGTACAAAGGTTAGACTTAGAAGTGAAAATCTAAGGGCTAATAAATCATTAGCACTGAAGACCGCAGCAAAAAGTATGTTGTTTATTATGTATCCACCACCCCCTTTTTATTTGATATTAACAGACATTTTGTTGTGTTCCACCAGACTGAAGGCCAAGCCGTCTCGCTGGGAGGCCATTCCGAGGACGGTGGACAACTCGGGGGGTCGAGGAGGAGCCGCGGCGGCCAGCGCACGGGGCAGGGGCTTGGGACACAGGTTGGGTGGATACAGGAATGTCTTCTCCACGCGGAGTCCCACGTCCAGCTCCTCGCGCTCCTCCTCGCGCTCGCCGTCACCCTCACACGGCCGACACCGCGACCGCAGCAACCAGAGACACAGGCGCAGGTAAAGATGCAATTGAAAGACGTTCTAAAAAGTGAGCGCTGCGCTTCAAAACGATTCCAAGCTACTGATTTTAGTTGCGTTTTGTAAAGGCTAGTGGGTAACACGTGAGTCCTCAGTTAACAAAATGCATCTAGATATGGATTCTCCATTATATTACGTAATACAGATATTAAAGTAACAACTTCAGACAGTTGTATCAGCCCGAAAATGGATATCGTCTGTCGGGTGGAAACCCCATATGTCCAAAACCGTTGCTTTTCACGATTCAAAAATGGCAAAAGTAGCAGATCTGCAAGTTCAAAGTGCGGCGTGAAGCGTCATGTTTTGAGCTTGTAGATCTGCTGCTTTTGATACTTTTGTGTGACACTGTAGTATGATCAAGTAGGGCATTAATAAAATATGCAAATATGCAGATGAGCGGTTTCTGCCACAACAGCAACGATGTGTAGCATTTTGGATTTGACCCGTGGGTTTTTCTAAACGTACATAATGGTCTGCTCCGCCAGCGACTCCGGTTCCCAGTCAGACAACAGCATCTCCAGTGACCTGCGGCCACAGCTCTCCAGACGCCAGCAGAAAGGAGGCCGAGGCCGCGGCAATGACCGGGACCGGGGGCGGGGCGGTGGAGAGAGGGGGCGGGGCAGAGGAGGAAGAGCCAACCGAGGAAGAAGGTAAAAACATCCATTAGCCGTGTCCTTAACCATTCATTCCACTGTAGCATTGTGGACTGTGTGAGAAATATGAGGAACATTCAACTCTGGTGTTAGTCTGGTTATAGTGAATTCATTAATTTGATCAGTTTATAAAATAAATGACAAAATACAAAACAGAAAAGACAAGCATAACGCAACAACAATATTCGAAAAGGAGTAGGATGAAGTGTAAACTTGTAAACTGAACTCCTACGCCCCTCTCACCTATGTAAACTCTATGCATTAACACAATTTTATACACAACCCAAACATTTCTGCTCCATAGTCAAAGAAAACATCAACATCATAGTGGAGTTCAAGATCTATTCCAGAACTAGCTATCGATTGACAAATGATCACAAGTTGACAAATATATATTAGAAAAAAAGAAAAGGAGGGGCATAGCATTTATAAAGAAGGGGGAAATGTTATACAAAACTGCCCGATCGATTCCTGATTGGATCAACTTATTAGTATTTTAGTTTTTGTGCTTTTAATTACACCGTGATACATTCTTAGTTTGGTGTGGCTACAGGAATGAGGTCTGGGTTAATGACAAAAGCATCTCTCGTCCCTGGCCTAGAAACATGGATGACTCCGGTTCCAACATGGGCGGCAAGAAGAGGAAAGGCGGAAACGCCGGCCTAGACTTCCACGACCCCTTGCGCGAGGCCAAGAAGCAGAGCCGCGCGGCCCGCTTCCACAAGCAGCTCCGGTCCGAGCCCCTGGTGCTGTCCATAAACAACCTGGATCTGCCCAACGGCACCCAGGAGGGCATCAGTTGGGAGGACTGCCCCATCGTAGGCACCTGCCAGGACATCACCAAGATCTACCTGAGGCTCACCTGTGCTCCGGACCCCATCACCGTTCGCCCCGTGCACGTGAGTTAACACGCATTCTTCATCCACAGCTCAAACTTATGTTATATCAAAGAATCTTTTTAAATAATGGATTGTATCTCTTAACCTCTTAAGTGCTTCATACTTATCATACAATGCGTGGAATTGCTATTTAAAAATGTATTTTGCCTATGATATGCCTACAATAGGGACACCAGATTGAAAGTGGTTAAAGATAAAGTTCAAGGTTCTATTGTCCTGTTTGTCTATTGTCTATAGACAAACAGGACAATAGAACCTTGGACCCCCTGGTGTCCCTATTGTAGGCATATTATAGGCTAGACTGTCTGAATGAACTTTATAACAGAAAATATCACCAGGAGGTCTTGTTATTCACTCCAGAAGATGAGGTCTAATTTCTGGACTTTCTAGTTTATGCGTAAATCTGTAGTGAGATTATTATATAACTTCAAAGAGGTAACAAGTGAGACGGTGTTGTACGTGCCTCGGGCTTCCTGTGATAAAGAATGTTTGTAATCGGGTAGTGATGTGTCGCTGTTTGTCCAGGTGCTGAGGAAGTCTCTGCTGGCGGTGAAGCTCCACTGGAAGACCCACCAGGACTACACCTATGCCTGTGAACAGATGAAATCCATACGACAGGACCTCACGGTGCGTATACGCCTCCTCAGCCTTAGCGTCCCTCCACCCTTTAGTGGTTAAATGTCTGAAAACAACACATTTGACATGAATCCAATATTTAGTGGGGGGGTCCCTGCTTCATCTCTCTCTCTCAGCTAAGGGGTCCTCGGCTTGAAAAACGTTTCAGACCCCTGGTCTACACAGCTCTGCAAATTGTCAATCTGAAACTACATGTATAACCCATTAAGACCTGAGGCCGATTCTTACTGATGTCTTCTAAATCCTAACAGTTTTCTGAAAAACGTATGTTTCTGTATCAGTGGTTCTCAAACTTTTTCATGTCAAGGACCCCCAAAATGATATGTATTTGGCCAACGACCCCCATCTCAAAATGTTTTGTTCCAGGGACCCCCCCAGAAGCAAAGATTTGAGTTAAAAATGTTCGCTTTAAAATAATATAAATATATATTAATTTGCGCACATTTTCTCTATTTTTCAAAAAGTGTAAAATAATGCTTTTTTAGCTCAAATAAAAAAATGTCACAGATGCGTTCCAGGTCTTAATGGGTTAATATCTCTTCAATGACCGGTGTCTGTCCTCGATCCCTCAGGTCCAAGGAGTGCGCACAGAGTTCACAGTGGACGTGTACGAGTGTCACGCACGCATCGCCCTGGAGAAGGTGAGCTTCTGTTTTGATGCGTCACTGTTATGCAAATTAATAAATACGTCTCTTGCAAGCTTAGCTATACTGTGTATCCACTTACTCGATAACTGCTTTAACCATTTTAACCCTGGTGTCCCAATTTTGGGCGTGTCATTAGAGCTGAAAATGTTAGTTTTTTTCAAAATAGGCAATCTACAAACTCACAACACTGTGCAGCGCATTGCGAGCTTGTAGATTGGCGTAATTTTCTTTTTTACAAATATAATATATATGTGTGTGTGTTTGTGGTTAATTAGTAGTTAAGACAATAGAAGCTTTTGTCGCATTTTAGAAATAAACCTTTAATTTGTGTTAACCAGGGTGACCATGCAGAGTTCAACCAGTGTCAGAATCAGCTGAGGGCCCTCTACAAGGACCACCCATCGGAGAACATCGGAGAGTTCACAGCATACAGGCTGATGTATTACATCTTCACTAAGAACTCTGGAGGTAAGGAGACGCCGATCCACACCTCTATGTACAAAACAGACATTGGGCTTTTAAAGCATTATGTCTGAAATGACATTCTGCATAACCACACAGTCAAATGCATTATATCATCAAAAACATGAACCACAAAGATGTGTGCAAATCAAAATATTTGTGTATGGAAATGTTGTATAAAAGCAATAAACTCGAGCTCCAAGGAGCAGCACCCATGCTCCACTGTGATCACATGGTTTGATTGGTCGGTCGATCAGAGTGACATTGACATGCGGACGAGGTTTGCGCTCACATTGAAGTACGTTCTGCTCATCTCTCCCCGCAGACCTGACCACTGAGTTGGTGTACCTGACTCCAGAACTGCGGAAGGACGTGTGCGTGTCTCACGCGCTCGCCCTCCGCGCCGCCTGGGCCCTGGGCAACTACCATCGCTTCTTTAAACTGTATCAGGAAGCCCCGCGCATGGCCTCTTACCTCATAGACAAGTTTTTGGAGAGGGAGAGGAAAATTGCCCTTAGGGCCATACTCAAAACGTAAGTGTTTCTTTGTTATTCCATGAAGCCCGTCTGTTCCCTCTGGTTGTAAACTGATCAGAGTTCCTCTACTCTTATAAGGGCTTCTGGAAATAGTTGAATGCTTTCTGGAGAAAATAGAGTGCATGTGTGACTTGTCTTCCAAGTTAAAACAAGTTTTTCAGGTTCCTATTCTACCCTGCTTGGGTTTACCTGTTATGTCTTCACTATGAAACACTCACCATGAACCTCCTTGTGTTTCTTCTGTCCCCCAGGTTCAGACCTGACTTGCCGGTGCAGTATGTGCAGTCCGCTCTGGGCTTCCCTTGTTTAGACTCCTGCATGGCCTTTGTTACTGGGCTGGGGGTCACTTTCTTCCCCTCCGACCCCGACAAGATAGACTGCAAAGCCAGCTCAGTTTCAGTGGCTGCTTCCTGATTGGGGGGAAATGGGCAATAGGGAGGGATTCCGGGTTGGTCGTGGGGAAACACAGTAAAGGGACACACCCCTAGGGAGTGGCAGGGACCCCCTGCCCTATAGTATAAAATGCACTGCACTTCAGTATACCTCAGCTAGCAAAGACGAGAGTTGTGGCTAGACTAGCGACGTTGAAGTGGCATAGCGACAGGTGTACACCAGCAAACTCACAGTACCAGACGGTGTAGGTGTAGGTGTAGAACACGCACGGATTCATCCCCCACTGTCACAGATATGGACTGTTTTAAAACGATGAGGGAGGGTACCTGCATACACTACTCCTGCAACGGTGTAGTGCTAGCATGTAGCATCCCACTCCCCTTCTGCATTCATCTTAATTAATCAGACCAGAATCTTTAGTGAAGATCCTCAGGTCAGGGATTAGTCAGTAATTCCAGCAGCAAGTGACAAGTCAAATCAGGGAGGAGCTTCCCCCTCACGCCCCCTCCCACCCACCCACCCCCTTCCATCCATTACCCCGCCCTCAGATGTCAAAGCTAACAGTGTTTTGTTATGTTTCTTTTCCTTCCCCAAGTCAACAGCTCTAAAGCTCCCGAAGACTCAAGACTTCCTCAGCCAAGTGAAATAAAGAAAGCTTCAAGCCTTCAAGCCATCCTTCAGGGGGCATCATCCACATTAAGCCTGGCCTGGGATCAGCCAAGTCCAGGTCAAAGTCTTTCCGTGTCCCTCTGTAGAGACTGTGTAAGCCCCGTTCTGATGTGGAAGAGCTGCCAGCATGTCAACCTGAAGAAGAGCTGGTGGTTTGTATGTCCTGTCCTGCCCCCTTTCCCCTCAAGGTATCTACAATTGGCTGATCTGCCCAGTTTCTGCCTGCCAGCATTTGCAGCCTTTGAAAGCCATGGACTGAGAAATTTGAAAGCCGGTTCCTGGTTTAGTTAGATATTAGCCACTTGTCAGTTACCTCCACCGTTAACCCGCTCACACGTAGCAAATTGCTGGCCAGCCGTTGGAAAAAAAGTGTTGCCTGAAGTCCCCATCCAATAAATCCCTAGTCTCCGTATCACATATCAGTCCAGTATATATTGACTTTATTTATAGTAATGGAAACGGGGCCAATGCTCTACACCAAGATGGTCCGACCGGGCGACCACAGTCATGGAGCCGGGAATCTGGGAATCCCTGTCGCTAACCCAAGTCTAGGCCCCTGTCGCATCATGCAGAGAAAGGAAATCTGCCCCGTCTCCATTCCCAGGTTGAGGTTTCCACTAGACGTCCGGAGTAACCCAGTTCACAGCGTTTCCTTCAACAGCAGCTTCCCCCCAGTGAGTGAGTCACGGCAGCAACCACCACAGCGGGATGCGCCCTTCGATCGTCAGCTCCACAGGGCTCCCACCACCACCATTGTCCTGAGTCCTTCACGAAAGGGCCGCAGCAGCAACGAATCCTCTGTGCAGCGGCTGGATGAAGTCCTTCCTAACCAGCCAAGGTGTTCCCCCGATGAGCTTCTGGGTGAACGTCGAGAGTGGTTTGTATGCTACCAGGCAAGGAGTACGTATGTATGGCTGGTAAGAGAATTGGACATCTGGTTGAAGGAAGGCGTTGGAAGCACAACCCTGCCAGGGAGCTAACATCATTTCCATTGAAGTAACGTGAATACCACAATAGCTTCTATCTCTAAGTGAGAAGGATTATATCTCATGTGGGGTGTTTATTTCCTTTTTATGGACAGCAGTATTGGCTTTTGTCTCATCACATTTGGAGTGAAGATGACCACCAACAAAAAAAGCATTTTATCAACCTAAAATCAACTCGGTACAATGCAAAAATTAGCTAGCCTGGAATAACATCCGTCTTCTAAACATGGGTTGAATAAGATAAAGAGACCGGCCACTGTTTAGATATAAGACCATGATATTTAAGTATTTAAGTATGTGATATTTACAGCTTTTTCCAACACGGAGGCAGATTTGACAGGACTGCAGAGCTTTTTATGGCCAATCCACAAATTGATCTACAAGCTGAGTGTAATGTGTTTCTAAATTGGGAAATGCACTAACAGATAATAGCCTTATTCCAGAAGCATCGGCATGAAGCCTCCCTTTCAGTGACCGTGGCTTTGTAATGATGTGAGGAGCTTTGGTCAGTTTCCATCACATCACTAGAGACATTGTTTATCATGGTCATATATATAACCATGTCAATTTGAACAATGATGGCGAAATAACGAATGTTGCATGTTCTACTAGGATCTCCCATAGATAATACATTATTTTAATTGATTCCAATGTTCCAAAATATTGGCAGTCCACATAATCCCCATTTGGTGGCAAGTTTGTTTAGAATTCTTGTAATTGATATTGAATATCCCCTTGCCTAAATTGAGACGGGGGAAATCCACTCAACATCATTATAAAAACCACCAGGAACTTTCCACTGGATTGGAGGGTTCATGTTGCGTGTGCGACTTGTTTTCACAGAATGGAAGAAAAGAAAAAAGATATATATATATATGTGATCATTGTCCCTTTTAGATTAGTTAGCTTCCAGGACAGATTTTTCGGAACAGTATTAAGCTGGAAAGCACAGCGCCTGTGGTATTGGGAGTAGATGGTGTAACGGATCAAGGGGAATGGGCTTACACAGGTGTCCTATCCAATCCACTGGCTTATTGATTTACAGAGAATATTTATATTTTTGTACATAATGTATTATATTGCTGTGATTTATTTTCAGTTACTGTGTAGGGACTTTTTTTGTTTGTTTTTTTGTTTATTCACACAGGGGTAAGTGTGGGTTATGTGCTTCTCAAGGCAACTCTTTAGACCTTGTGGTGTGAATATGTACAGTACATTTGAATAGGGGGGGTTGTCATTGCATCACCTCTACTGAAATGGGGGGTGGATACTTGCCATGCTTCCTTTGTGTAGCCTGTAAAGTTTAAACTTGATGAATTTACTTGATGATTACTTGCTGCAAATCATCAGTCAATCAATATACAAGTTTTTATGCTCTTCTAAACCAAATCTTTGTCAGATGTCTCCTAGATCCGTTTTGATGCATTTTTGTTAAGTCATTTTATAGTTAAGATCTCTAAAGCATAAACTATCTACTGCAAAAGTTGTCTTTGATTCAAGTGTTGCAAACCGTTTCACCATTCATTCAAGTTAAGTGATGAGAAAGATTTGGTTTGTAGTACAAGTTGTCTGAAATCAATTTGGATATTGCTAAGCTCGCATTGGTAATGTCATGTACGCAAGTTAGCGGCTGCTTCATGCAAACATTTGGGTTTGAACACCTTTCGATGTAATGAATAATTGGAGCCTGTTAAGGCTTCTGCAGCACAAGAAATTCCATCAAGGCCTGGGCAATAGTTGCAAAATCAGACCTTATGTAAACTGTCTGTTGAAAGTGTTCAGTGTTGGACCTTATTACAGCATTATCAACATTCTTGATTATTGAAATAATCTCAACATGTTCTCCTCTTTTCAACTCCCCATCCCTCTCTCTTCCTCTTTGCTCTCCTCTCCATTCTCTCTCCCTCTCTCTCTTTCTCCCTAACACACCCCTAGTCCTCTTCATTTATTTCTTTTCTTTTTGTAGTACTGCATTGCTGGAGCAAATGGAGTGGTTTTAAATGGGAGCGTCTCCTGAAGCGAGCCGTGGAGACAGAGAGCAGTGTGATAAAACACAAGTCTTGGTTTGAGCCGTGAAGTTCAAGCCATACCACTGAATACATGGGAGCCTCACATCCTTATGAATCTTTGTCAACTTTTGAAATATATATTTTTTATTTTATTTTACATATGAAACTCAGTCTAAAAGAAATGTCGTATTTACCACTTGGCACAACTATATCAGTTAATCAGCATAATTTCATCACCAGATTATTATTATTATAGTTATATTATTTAGGTTAGGTATTGGTAAACCTCAAGTAAAGCCAGGATGTTATGGTATTCAGTTTGTCCAGATACATTTTTTTGTCAGATAGTAACGTTTCAGGCTCACATCTTTGCACAGATAATGGATAGATTATATAAGTTGGGTAAATTAGTTATTTTTATAACATTTTTGTCATCGCATTTTTGAGAATTGTTAACTAGGCATAATAATGACTAAACGTATAGTTCATTTCAAGATCAAAATGAGTCTGGACATTACTGAATGCATTCCTTCCATGTCCCCACAATACAACCATGTATTGTTTGATAGGAGATGTGTTTTGTTATTTGTGTTTATCTGTTTAGCTTAAGGCAGGCTGTCTGAAATGACATTAGAATGATGTTGGTGTGTGCTCCCATGTTACAAAGTGTTGCCTTTTCTTTCTGACACAAGTTGGTTCTCTGATTGATTTACACTGTTGATTCTCTTCTTATGTGCAAATGTTGTGAAAGCTTCTTACACAGGATTACTTGTCAGTAGAAATTTCACTCCAGAGTACTAACGATATATGTTCTGTTTCGTGTTCCTTCTGATACCCAGTCATGTTTTTTGGTAATTACTTTGCTCCCATGTACTGTTCTCTTCATTACTTTTCTGTAACGCCTCCCTTCATATTTACACGCCAAGAACTCCCATGGTCCTTCACTACGGCTCCATTTCTCCCCATTTTACTTATGACTCGTCTCGACTGAAATCCTCTCTCATTCTCTCTGCAGACTCCTTGCATGATATGCCTAATTTGCTTCGTTGTACAGCGGTGTCGGATGCTCAGCATAGCCGACCTGAAAGCTCTCAACACATGGCAACTGCGACGTGTTGAGCTTGTAGGTCGGCTATTTTCAGCACGCAACACAGTCGTGCGACGAAGTATAATTCGGGCTTTATCCCCTCCCCTCCTTGTCCCCTCTTCCTCTTTCTCACTTATCTCTAACCAGTATTTGTTCTGTCCTTTCTTTTTGCCTTCATCCTTTTTTATGTTGAGTATGTTGACAGTTTTGTTTTTTGTTTTCTTTTGCTGAGTGCCACTAGCCACTCTCGGTAGTAAGTATTGTACTGCTTCAACGATGCTTTGATAGTTTATGTTGCAGCAAACTAACAAACGTTAATTGCAACAAACCCCTTTTCCGCAGTCTCTCATCCCTCCACAGATTTGGTATGAAACTGCCATTTTGTAAATATTAATGTGTATACTGTACAATCTCTACTCTTTTTGAAGACGCTAATAAAATTCAAGTATAAGAGGTATTTGTGTCTCATCTAACTTTTTTCCAAGTAAAACATACAAGCAAGCATAAAACTTGACTTAACCCATTAAGACCTGAAGACATGTATGTTTCTATATCAGTGGTGCTCAAACTTTTTCATGTCAAGGACCCCCAAAATTATATGTATTTGCCCACCGACCCCCACCTCAATGTTTTCTTCCAGGGACCCCCAGAAGCAAAGAATAGAGTTAAAAATGTTCACTTGAAACAATGTATATTCAAATATTTGCACATTTTCACGATTTTTCAAAAATAGACCTACAAGTGCCGCGCTATGAGCTTGTATATCTGCTATTTTTGAATAGCCAAAGTGTAAAATAATGCTTTTTAGCTCAAATGAAAAAGTGACGGATAAGTTCCAGGTCTTTATGGGTTATGGCAGAGAACGTATGTATGTCGTGTAGGTTATATTTAGTCACAAGCTCTTAATGTTCATTGGTTTAATATAAACTCTTTACCACTTGGACTTTCAAAAGTTCTCAAATAGTTGTGTATAAACAGTATTATGATGAAGCAGGGAATTGAGTTTCTAAGCTATTATGAACCTGGGTTTCTATGAGTGGTGTTAAATGATAAGCCAAGGAAGTGTTGACAGAAGAGTTTATTGTCCAGTACAAGTACAAAAGTGAAATGACATTAATAAACCAGTGATGCACTAAAACAAGCGAGACACCTGTGACACTGCTAGTCTCAGAAATGGACAGTTTTACATGCTAAGTTCAGATTCATGCCACCTTCCCATCCACATCTTACATTTTCAGTTCTGTAAACATGTAAAGGTATTTAAGACTGGGTAATATGTCAACAGCAAAGAATAGAGAATAAGTTAAGTTGAGAAAGACTGGGACAGTTCAACAAAGGAAAGGCACACAAAGATGATTAAAAAAAGGTAAGAATTATAGAAAAATGTAAGCAGAAAAAGAACAGGAAAAAAGTTAGAAAATATGACTGGCTGAAAGAAAAAAGGTAGGATAAAAAGGTGCAACAACAAAAAGCAGGAGAAAGCACAAATGTAATCATTTGGCAACACTAATGCATAGAGTAGACTAATTCAAGTAGATATAATATTTTTAAATCAAAATAATTTAGCATTAAATGTAATTAAATATTTCAAAAAGTTAAATAGGCCATTGCACTTATTTAGAATTGTGTTGATGTTTAGGTGTTCATGTGTGTTTTGTTGTCAGCTGAAGCTGAATACAATCAGACCCCTTTGTAAAGTTAATGTGCAATAGCTATCACAATAGATGATTATGCAATACCTGTGCTGGCAGGGGAGTGAATTACAAAAGAAAGAAAGAGGGACTAAGGCAAGAAAAACAACTTGTGAAAGAGTAAACAAAACTAAGCTTAAATAGCCTACATTTTAGAAAATAGAGTGGACAGTTGCAAAGACGCAGAACAACAAAGAAAGAACAAAACCAATAAATGTAGAAGAGAAAAACTATGTATAGAAATCTTCAAGCACAGAGATAGACATTTTTAAAGCATTGAGCCTCAGCCGCAACACGAAATAGACGAAGGGGAGAGAATAGAAAGGAGAGATAAGAAGGCGAAGAGAAGCTTGCCATGGAAGGGAAGAGTGATCACAAGAGAAAAGAAAGGAGAGAAGGGAAGAGAAGAGAGAAGGGATGTGAAGAAATGAGAAACCCTACACTGCCTTTCATTTAAGTACACAGCAAAATCCTGAGTGATAATTGAACTCAGTTTGAAAATGGACCTGAGGATTTTGTCTCGCCCTAATTAGAACCCTTCTGCAATGCAGAGTAGAGTAGAATAGAAAGGAAGAATAGATACCGAATAGAATAGACTAGATACAGAGCAGAATAGAATAGAATAGATACAGAGAAGAATAGAATAGAATGATTCTGAACAGAGCAGAATAGAATCAATAGAATGGAGCAAACTGTTTGGAAATGACAAAAGGAACAAGCAGAAACCACAGAAGAGTTAGGCCTTTATTAGACCCTCTTTCACTACAGAAAAGTGCCAAACAAGAGGGGAAAAAAGAAAAGAAAAGAAAGACAAGAAAAGAACAGGTATTATGAAAAGCGGAACAGCGAAAAATATATATAATTGAGCAATGGTTGCCTAAATGATAGCCTATAATCACCCTCGATCACAAATAAAGGTAATTAAAACATAATAGGACTGCCAAGGTTGGCCCAGGTTAGAAGAAAGACATATTGTAGAAATGCCAGTAATACAAATGCTACACTTAAATAAATGCACCTACATGTAAATAAATGCACCTACATGTTTATTGTAGCATTATGTATTTACTTTGTATGGTTTCTCATACATCCTATCAGAATAACTGCTTGGGAGTGAAGGACTAAATGGAATGACTAAATTATGCACATCGATATAGAGGCAAAGAACTGTGACAATCGTAGTCAACAGGAACATGACTCATTGATTTTGCCCCAGTATGAGGATGTAATGGTGGTCAGCAAAAGGGTTTACATAGTTATTATAATCATTTATATTCCTTTTCATTGCTATTAGGGAGAAATTATTCTAATTAAACCCGATTCTGCAACACAAAATAAACAAAAGAGAAGAGAAGAGGAGGAGAAGAGAAGAGAAGAGAAGAGAAGAGAAGAGAAGAGAAGAGAAGAGAAGAGAAGAGAAGAGAAGAGAAGACGAGGAAGGGAAGAGTACAAAAAGAAGGGAAGAGAAGAGAAGAGAAGAGAAGAGAAGAGAAGAGAAGAGAAGAGAAGAGAAGAGAAGAGGAGAGGAGAGGAGAGGAGAGGAGAAAACAGAACAGAACAGAAGACGAGGAAGGGAAGAGTACAAAAAGAAGGGAAGTGAAGAGAAAGAAGGGAAGAAGTTGTGAGAATAAGGCTTGGGGAAAAAAGAGAAAGCCTACAACTGATGTAGTTGTGCCAACTGCCAAGTGGGAAAGAATAGAATAGATACAGAGTGAAATAGAACAGATACACACACAGTAGAGTAGAATAGAATAGATTTGAAATAAAGTATAAGGAATAGATACAGAGTAGAATAGAATGGATACAAAGTAGAAAAGCAGAAGTAAGAAAATATAACTATAAAAATGTAGGAAAAGAAAGCTTTTCTGAAGAAAAAAAAACAGCAAAAAGTGTAAAATTACACTACAAAGATAAGAGAAAGAGAAAAGAGAAGGAAAGAGAAAACAAAACTGAGCTTAAATACATTTTAGAAAATAGAGTGGACAGTTACAGAATAGAATAGATACAGAGAAAATAGAGTAGAATAGAATAGATACAAAATAGAATAAATACTGAAAATATACCATAGAGTAGAATAGATGAAAATTGAATAGATACAGAGTTGAATAGTATAGATACAGAGTGGAATAGAATAGAATAGATACAGAGTGGAAAAAATAGAATAGATACAGAGTGGAATAGAATAGAATAGATACAGAGTGGAAAAAAATAGAATAGATACAGAGTGGAATAGAATAGATACAGAGTGGAAAAAATAGAATAGATACAGAGTGGAATAGAATAGATACAGAGTGGAAAAAATAGAATAGATACAGAGTGGAATAGAATAGATACAGAGTGGAAAAAATAGAATAGATACAGAGTGGAATAGAATAGAATAGATAGTTACAGAGTGGAAAAAATAGAATAGATACAGAGTGGAATAGAATAGAATAGCTACAGAGTGGAATAGAATAGAATAGATACAGAGTGGAATAGAATAGAATAGATACAGAGTGGAATAGAATAGATATAGAGTGGAATAGAATAGAATAGATACAGAGTGGAATAGAATAGAATAGATACAGATACAGAGTGGAATAGAATAGATACAGAGTGGAACAGAATAGATTATATTAGATATAGAGTCAAATAGAATAGAACAGAATAGAGCAAATCAGATGAGACAGCAAGGGAATGACAAAGGAACAAGCAGAAACCACACAGAAGAGGAGAGGCCCTTAATAGACCCTCTTTCAATACAGAAAAGTGCCAAATAGAATAGAATAGAACAGCAAGGCGGGAAAAGGAGAGGAGAGAATGTGTTTATCTGCTCCTACATAGAACATACTGTAGCCCTTGGTGTCGGTGACATAAACTACACATAAACTACACCTTAAGGACAGTGAAAGATAAAGAAATAAAAAAATAAAAATGACGAGAGACCGGAGAATGTGCAGAAACAACAGAAGAGTATAGAGGAGAAACAGAAAGAGGAAACAAAGCTAAAAGAAAAGAACAGAAAGAGAATCTGAAAGCAGAAAAATAACTACAAATATTAGCAGCAGGAAAGGAAATGAGCCATGCAAAGCAGAAAAGGTATGGAGTCTGGAAAATTAAGAAAAAGCAGAATTAAGAAAATATAACGGTAACGATATGCTACAACATTATACTAGCTAGAATAGAAAGTCTAGGCTGAAGGAAAAAAAGGTAGGAAAAAAAGCATTTCTGAAAACAAGGTGCAACAACAAAAAGCAAGAAAGGTAATTATTTGGTAACAATAGCACTTAGCACAGTGACTAAATTCAGATAGAATTTAGCTTTTTAATTAGATGCAAAATATTTCAAAAGTTAAATAGGCCATTGATGCAATAGCCATTGCACTTATTTAGAATTGTGTTGATGTTTGGCTGTATTTTGTTATCAGCTGAAGCTGAACACAATGATCATAACCTTTTGTAAAAGGTAATTAATGTGCAATAGCTATCACAATGGATGATTATTATGTAATACTGTTGTAAACCATGGTTAATGTAATGTGTTATCTTACAAAAGAAAGAAACAGGGAATAAGGCAACAAATGCTACTTTGGAAAGAGAAAACGAAACTAAGCTTAAATACATTTTAGAAAATAGAGTGGACAGTTACAGAATAGAATAGAGTAGATACAGAGAAGAATAGAATGGATACAAAGTAGAATAGATACAGAGAAGAATAGAATGGATACAAAGTAGAATAGATACAGAGAAGAATAGAATGGATACAAAGTAGAATAGATACAGAGAAGAATAGAGTAGAATAGAATAGATAAAAGGTAGAATAGATACAGAAAATATACCATAATAGATATGGAATAGAATAGAATAGATGTGAATAGAGAGAGAAAATAGAATAAAATAGATACAGAGTGGAATAAAATAGAATAGATTAGATATAGAGTAAAATAGAATAGAACAGAATAGAATAGAACAGAACAGCAAGGCGGGAAAAGGAGAGGAGAGAATGTGTTTATCTGCTCCTACATAGAACATACTGTAGCCCTTGGTGTCGGTGACATATAAACTACACCTTAAGGACAGTGAAAGATAAGAAAATCTGAAACAAAAACGACGAGAGACCGGAGAATGTGCAGAAACAACAGAAGAGTATAGAGAGGAAACAGAAAGAGGAAAGACATTATGGAAACAAAGCTAAAAGAAAAATGAAAGCAGAAAAATAACTACAATTCTTAGCAGAAGGAAAGGAGATGAGCCACGCAAAGCATAAAAGGTATGGAGTCTGGAAAATTAAGAAAAAGTAAGAAAATATAACTGTAAAAATATATAACGATATGCTACAACATTACACTACATCTATTTACTAGCTAGAATAGAACGTTTAGGCTGAAGGAAAAAAAGGTAGGAAAAAAGATGAGCCATGAAAAGTATGGAGTCTGGAAAATTAAGAAAAAGCAGAATAGAGAGTTTAGGGCTGAAGGAGAAAAAAAGTATGAAGAAAAAAAAGCATTTCTGAAAACAAGGTGCAACAACAAAAAGTGTAAAATTACACTAATCATTTGGTAACAATAGCACTTTGCACAGTGACTAAATTCACGTAGATATATTTTGAAATAAAATAGTTTCAAAAGTTAAATAGGCCATTGCACTTATTTAGAATTGTGTTTCTGTTTGGGTGTATTTTGTTATCGGCCAATCTGAACACAATAATCAGAACCCTTTGTAAAGGTAATTAATGTGCAATAGCTATCTATCACAATGGATGATTATTACGTAATACTGTTGTAAACCATGGTTAATGAAATGTGTTATCTTACAAAAGAAAGAAAACAGGGAATAAGGCAAGAAATGCTACTTAGGAAAGAGAAAACGAAACTAAGCTTGAATACATTTAGAAAATAGAGTGGACAGTTGCAGAAACGCAGAGCAAAGAACAGAACCAATAAAGGTAGAAGAGAAGCTAAATACATAGAAGTCTTGAAGACCAGAGCAAGCACAGAGTAAAACAGATTAGATTAGAAAGCATGGAGCAGACATAAAGAGATAAGCAGTGGTGGAAGAAGTATTATGGTGGTGTAATGGTGGTCAACAGAAGTGTTTACATAGTTAATATAATAATTCATATTCCTTTTCATTGCTGATTATCCTAATTGGACCCACTTCTGCAACACAACATAAACAATAGAAGAGAAAGAAGGGAAGAGAAGAGAATGGGGAGATAAGAAAAAATAGAAGAGAAGAGAAGGGAAAAGAGAAGGCTAGAGAAGACAAGAGAAGAGGAGCCATGGAAGGGAAGAGTACAAAAAGAAGAGAAAATAAATGAGAGAATAGAGTAGAATAGCAAGACATTGAAAGGGAGAGGAGAGAATGTGTTTATCTGCTCATACGTAGAAAATACTGTAGCCCCATATAAACTACACCAAGGACAGTGAAAGATAAGGAAATCAGAAACAAAAACGACGAGACCAGAGAATGCTCAGAAACAACAAAAGAGTAAAGATGGGAAACAGAAAGAGAGTTTTATTCTGAGGTAAAACACCAAACACACATCAGTGAAGAGAGAAAAGAAACAGGAAAGTGAAGAAACGGTCAAAAGGACAATAATTATTGTAAAGAAAGTCTCCACAGTTTAGAGACCAGAGAAAGAAAAGGCATGCTGAGAGAATAGCCTGAAAGAGGAAAAACAGAATGACACATGGCAAGGTGTGTTTTTCTTTTTTTGTCAATGTGGATTAAGAGTGCGGTCACACTGAACTTACATTTTTTCCTATGCGGGTGGATTCTGCCAATGCCTTTCAATGGGAACGGAGCTGCAAAAAAAAGCGCTCTGATCCCATTGAAAAGCATTGGCAGAATCCGACCTCATAGGCAGAATTAAAGTTCGGTGTGACCGCACCCTAATACCGAATAAGGTATAATTAGTGTACATTATTCCCACATACCAGCACCTTCTTGTCTTTGGCCAACAGTAGAAAAGACTACAAATATACTGCAAGGTTCCCGGCCTTGTCAACATGGACGTCTAAATACTGCATACATACAGTACGTGAAACAATAATTGAACAAAACAAAGCAGGCACTGAAAAGAGAACAAGAATTTGAGTGAAGGTATAGGCGAGATACAGGAAAAGAAAAAGAAGCACAGGGGATAAATGCTGCTTGTATATAATATGCAGTATATAGTCCAGAGAATAACTATGAGCCCTGTAAAAGTAAAGCCCTTAAAATGTAAGAGAGGTAGATTGTTAAAGAAGCACAAATTCAACAAAAATCCAGTTCTGTCCCATTTCTACAGGCAAATAGAAACTATAATAGTGTCATAGATGTCTCTCTTTTATGTTAACTGAACAATGATGATAATTACATTCACATTGTTTCTCTCTCACCCCTCCTCCACACGCACGCACACACTCACACATCTTCCACAAAAACAGCTTAGATCAGTCATCAAAACTAAGTCATTCAATATTGTATAAAATGTTCTCCAGTTGTACAGTTTGACCCGTGAAACTTGAAAACGTCGGATGTGAATCGAACACATTCTCACAGTCTATTGCACCTCGACCATCAGTCAAACATAGAAACTATTCCTTAAATGCCTTATTTATGCTCCGTCATAAGATGAAGTATAAATCAGGTCAAATTGCAATCGAATACTATGCCTTCTACCCACAATACCATCCATGGGAAGAACTCTTTTAAGCCACAGTAAGCTCTTTAAACTCTTCAAACGTCACTCAGTGGTATAAACTAATGTTTTAAACAACTTTCTATAAATTAGAAAAAAAAACTGCACCAGATACTAAGTATTCTTCAGCAGAATAAATAGTAATTCACTCCTATGGTATTTACACATAGTAGTCTGTTTAGTCTCTCGAGGAGAGGTTTGCGATGCAGACAGGAAGTGGAGGTCTTCCCCAGAGTTCCATAGCTTAATGATTGACCTCGTGACCTGGTCTGCGGCGTCCATGGATCAGCCAATCCCAGACTTAAGGAGAGACTTCAAATGTGCTCCGCCGGCCGGCTTAGTAAGGTGTAAAGCGGTTGTATCCCCCTCTGTACAAACTGGCCTGAAATGGAACGGATAAATAAGCCCCGAGGTCCTGCAGTGTACTCTAGGGATGGGACGATATGAAAATTACATGTCACGATTATTGTGGCAAAAATAATTGTATCGCGATAATAAAAATATGCTTAAAACTTAAAATGCCACTTTTGTTAACCACTTGAACCCCCAGCTTCCCTATTCTGTGGGGGGGGACGTTCACCAAAAATAGCCGATCTACAAGCTCACAACGTGTTGTTTTTACCATTTTACCATTTAAAATGTTGTGAGCTTGTAGATCTGCTATTTTTGGCGAATAGATTTGTGTAGAGTGAAATAAGAGCGTACCAAATGCGCTCTTTACAGGTGCGTTTTATCAGGTATAGAGGGTTTAAGTGGAACTGAATATACTGCTCAACAAAAGCCAATTCATCCAAGTGTATGACGGAGGACAATTTCACGATAAATTAAAATCTCTTATTGTGAGCGTTTTTTTATCACGATAAACGATAATAACGATTATCGTCTCATCCCTAGTGTGCGCTCTTGTGTCTTGACATTACTCAATTGACAGCAAAAAGTATGGACTATACGTACCATTGTTCCAACTCCTCCATATGTCGTTGCTGGGCCAACTGCGTGGTGGTAGGGGTCTGCAGCTGCTGTGTAAACACGGCCATATCTAGAGAAGACAGAAATGGGGGATAAGAGCTCTTTGAGTTACAGCACAAAAAAATATCTTTTTACTTAAATACAACGGTTAGACACAAAATAGAGTTTTTTCCTCAGGCCTGAAGACAACACAGTGTGGGACTGCTTCTGCTTGTACCTGTATGAGTGAGGGACAAATACTCCCCTCTCGATTCTTGATAAACAACTGCACATACTAACTAGACAGTCTTTGTTCAGAAACTGAAATGTCGACTCCAAGGAATGGAATCACTCTTAACAACAATTCAACTTCAGGACAAAGTGTTTTCAAGCTCACACTGACTTTATGAGTGTGATGTCATTCTTTTGAATGGTTGTCTGGCTGCTTACCCGTCACTGTACGTTGCCGTGGCAGCGGATGCTGATTGGGCCATTCTGTAAGCTGCAGGGTAGCCTCCCTGATTGGACAGAAATCAACGTACCACGTGATTATCTCGCCAGCAACATAGAGACTTTCTTTAATGGAGAATTTTGATTCAGCAGAATTTACAAAACATGTACTTGAAGACACTTACATAGACTTCTGCTCCATACAGTCCATCTTGGTATACCATTCTAATAAATCATAGAAAAAAATATATATATGAATGAAATGAGCATTAAGTATTAATTGCCACTTGGTTAAAGACCCAGGAGGCGGGGCTTCTTACCCAGGGTATCCAGGAACAGCGGTGGGCGTGGCTGCAGCAGCAGCAGAGCGAATCGTGTTGTAGACTGCCCGGCCCCGCCCACGCAGCGCAGCACCACGATAGGCCAAGGTGGGTGTAGCTAACTGGGGGTAGGGGAAACTGGCAACTGAATGTACAGGAAAGAGAGACAAACAAAAACAACAGCAGAGATAGTGAGGTGAGAGAGGCAGAATGAGTAATATTTGATTAATTATGACTCACAGTCAGAATTGCAAGCTAAACATGCAAAAAAAACATTATGGTCCTTTTACGTTTGTTTATTGGATTTTAACTTATCCACAACATATAGCATTGCATTGCCTCATATAGATACCAATTAAGACAACATGACAAGTTTGTTTTAGTTTTTTCCCCCCCAATGAAAAACACAAAGGACACGGGTCTTACAAGACAAAGGTGAAATAATAAAAACAACAATACACAAAAGGGTCCTTTACCTTTTGAAATAATGACGTGTATTAACTGAGTTAGTTTATCCTTACCAGTGTAGAGTTCAGGTGCATACATGGCTCCCATGACTGGGTTGATCTTCCATCCAGAAGCTACAGCGAAAGAAAGAAAAAAAGCAGAGATAGTGTTACGCTGGGTGTACTAGAACTACCAGCTAATGAAAACACCCAGAATGCCAACAAATGTTCCCTGAATGATACAAATGTGTCTTACTTGGAACTTCACCATTCACCAGAGGTGACTGGGGCTTCTTTGTGACAACTCTGGCCGTGGCGTTATTCACCTGAGGACACAAGATTAAAGGCAGCGAAAACTATTATTATTGGCTAAAAGTTGATGATGGTATTTCCATATGAATTTGTGTCAAAGAGCTCAAGATGGATATAACTCAGGACAGATATACATATAAATAACACGTATGCGTTCCACAACACCCATATACAGTACCAAAATGACAGACAACTCCTGTTAACCTCTTACAGGAAACCCTATATACTTCGTCATACAACGAATAGCAAAAATTGCTATAATGACATGCCCAAAATAGGGACATCAGGTTTAAAGAGGTTAAAAAAACTTTGTCGACAGACTCACCTCAATTTTTCTCCCTTCCACAATTGTTCCGTTCAGTTTCTCTCTCGCTCGGTCAGCTTCCATCGCACTCTCAAAGGTCACAAACCCAAAGCCCTGCAGGTCAGAATGGTGAAGAGGTGTGTTTACATTTAAGTCGATGGTTTAGTTATCACACAGCATATTCTTTTATCTGCTCTACTAATACTGCTGTTTTATTATTGAGATAACCCACCTTGGATCCCCTCTCATTGAAGATGATTTCCACATCCAAAATCTTACCAAATTGCTAAAAAAGACAAAAGAATAAAGGAAATCAATTTTGGCATGTATTCATTCAACAGTGTAATCACATAATAATTTCTGATCTATCTATACAACATCTACTGAAATGTGTTTATCTATTTAAATGTTAGTTTCCAACAATGTGATACTGCGACATTTCATAAACACGCCTTCTCAAATCGACCTCTATCTAAATTATTATTCTATATAAGTAACAGAATTCGCAGACACCATCTGGCACATGCCATGTGGAGGTGCATTGTGGGTAATTCTTATGAACGCAGAGGGGAGTTAAAGCTGCACTCCGTAACCTGTAAGTCCTACGCGTGATTCAAACCCAGGTCCCCTGCCCGAGCACCAACATTTCTACTGCTGAGCTACAGTAATGCAGAAATTCGGTTTGGGCAGAGGATATATTGCGTTTTTGAGCTTCACGCAATACCACTTGTCAACCAGTAGTAGTCCTAACCGACCACAGGATCTAAAACTCTCAATAGAAGAGAAGCGCACAACCGCAATTGTGTTAGTTGTAAATGAACATTAAGCAGCGTCTCTTTACCCCAAACATCTGTCTGAGGTCTGGATCGCGGAACCTGAAGGGGATGTTGGAGACGTGGAGCCGTTTGGGCTGGGCCTTGCCCGACCCCTCGTCGTCGCTCTCGCTTCCCGCCCCGCCCCCAGGCACTAAGGACACGCTCAGAGACTGGGGGTCAGAGGTCACAACGGCCAAGGCATCGTCCTGATGGGGACAACGAAGAGGGGGAAGAGGAAGAGGAGAAAGAGGAAGAGGAGGAAAGGATGAGGAGAGAGAGGAAGAGGATGTAGAGACGGAACCAAAGCAAAAAAGGAGAGATGATAGAGGAACGGACGAGAAGAGAGAGGAGACGAACACAGAGGGAACACATAGAACGTGGAAAGGAGGAGTAGGGGAGGTGGGAGGAGGTGTGAAGATAAAAAACAAGGTGTTTCAATGAAAAGAGCAAGCACAGATTTGATGCAATTACAAACAAATCTAAGAACAGACGTGTGTATACTTATGCATGCAGGAGATCACGTATGATCGACTGTCTTAGAATCGGTTTGTTGGAAATCCCACTTTGATTTCTCCATCAAATTTCTCATTGTATCTTTTTTTTCTTTTGGAAACGTTCTGCGTTTATGCAATGAAAACGTGAATTGAATGAGACGTTGCATTAAGCTTAATTTATAGTCCATCCGTACCATGGTGTCGCTCACAGACAAGAACCGATCTTGTCTGCAAGCAACGCGGTCGTACTCCGGAGTATGAATCAGACTTTAGTACAACACATTGATCATTTTCACGGAGTCAGGTGATCAAAACCAAGGTCAACCAGCATTCAGCACCCAGTGCTTCTTCTCAGGCAAACTGTGAGGAGGCGTGAACAGGGCTCCATTTTTTGTTAGGCGTCTATTAACATGCCCGTTAGAGAGAATAACAACTGACATACTGTGTATTCTGCACTACCAACCAAGAGATTAGACAGACCTGCCGCCACGTAAAGGTTATAGTTTTGTCACTTTGTTGTAACAGATACAATACAGACAGACGTGTAGAAGTTATCAAGCTTCTCTGACGGACAAAAACATAAGTGGAGGACACGGCCTCCTTTTACCTTGCTACAAACGTTACATCAGTGTTGATTTTGTTGACTAAAACTATTATGAAAATCTTTCGGCGACTGCCTTTTTTCACTGACGAAAACTAAAACAAAAACTAAATAAAAACTAAGCTACGATGACTAAAACTAAGAAATGTTTGCGCTCTGAAAATAGCAGATCTACAAGCTCACAACGCATCGCAGCGCGACGCGTTGTAGATCTGCTATTTTCAGCATGCAACCAAGTGTAAAATCAGCCATTACGACGCCATCAAGGCACCGCCAAAATACATTTTAGTCGACTAAATCAACTGTAGTTTTAGTCGACTATAAAGTTATGATATTTAGTCGACTAAAACTAGACTAACAGTAAAACATTTCAGATGACTAAAATATGACTAAACCTACCGTAAATTTCGGACTATAAGCCGTGACTTTTTTTCCATTTTTCGACCCTGCGGCTTATATAACGGTGCGGCTTATCTATGGATTTTTACAGCTAACGGCCACTAGGGGACCTCCTAAATCTATGGATTTTACACCCGCGGCTTATATATGTACAAATCATTCAATTTAGCTGCTGCGGCTTATATTCAGGTGCGGCTTATAGTGCGAAAATTACGGGTAAATGGAATTTGACTCAAAAGACTATGACTAAAACGGAATCAAAATTTGCTGTCAAAATCAACACTGTACAAACGTTACATGAATAACACATATCTAGGCAGTAGTGATAAATGGTAATACACTCTGGTGTGCTGCACAGTGTAAACTGATATACCCATGCAGAACAATTGTGCCAAAACCAAAAACACCCAATCTCCCACAATGCATCACGATGCCAGTGTGTGTGTGTGTGTGTGTGGTTGTTGGTCATCCTGCATCATCAAATGTTGCAAAAAGATGTTACGGATTTTGTTTGGGTCAAAATCGGAATAAGACAGTGGAAAACAGAGGGAAAAAAAGGCAAAATAAAAACAGAGTGAGCTTCAGCAGTGTGAGAGGGAGCAGAGCGCACGTGAAAGGAACATTTAAAAGAAGGATACAAATGCTAAAGTAGAAAAATATCCTGGAAATGTTTGGTAATTCTAATAAGACTCAATATAGCAATCCCTGCATTCTATTATAGACAGGTAGCTAGCTAGCTATACTGTATATGCCTATATAGATACAATGTAGATACAGTAGATAGATAGATAGAGCAAGAGAGAGAGAGAGAGAGAGAGAGAGAGAGAGAGAGAGAAGTACAGTAATAAATAAATAAACAGAACAAGAACAAGGCAGGAAGTTGTGCAAAAAGCTTGAAAAGGAAAGGGGTGGGGGGGGGGGGCAGAGGTCAAAAGAGAACGTTCCAAAGGGTCAGTCTGGGGGGTCACGGTGCTGCGGTTTCTGCCAGGGGTTAAAAGGTGGGTGGGGGGCATCATTAATATGTGGGGGACAGATACAGAGGGGGGATGGCAGAGACACACATTCACACAGTGCACACAGGCCACTGTATTGCAGTACGTTGGCTTGCCATCAGCTATAACTACCAGTAGACAGCAGTGTATCATCGTCACACACCAATACATTCACTCGCAAAAAAAACCCAGACACAGGCTAAAGGTGTGGGTGGGGGTGTTAGCCCCACCTGTGACCTCCCCCATAACTGTAAATGATGGGGTCTCGGTCACATAGTGCTATACTCCACGACTGGGGGTGCCGGGCAAATGTTGTATTTTTGACTTATTGTCTGACGTTGTGATTCAAATTTGAGGGTATTTAATGACACGTTTCTACAAATGACTGAAGTAAAATTATACGTGGTAAAATGTGGTAAAACGATATTCCGCTGTGAAGCAACTATTTAAAATGTTTTTTTTTTTACAAACAGTGCCGAATTTCACATAGGTAAACAGGCAGCAAAGAAGAGCGCGCTTCCATGTTTTTAAATGGGAAATTCTGCACAGGCTGTCAAAAGATAAAAATCTAAACAGTTGTGTCACAGCAGAGAATAACAGATAATACCATCCCGTTTTTTACCACAGACATCTGTAGGAGCATGTTTTTTGTTTTGTTTGTTTTTATATGAAAAATAAGTCAAAACAGCTTTTCGCCCGGCATCCCCACTCCTGGATAGCAACACTATGTGACCGAGTCCCAGAGCGATGGGGGGGTGTCATAAATGGGACTATGGGTGGGGTAGAAGGAATTGGGGAGAGGAGAGGGGTGGTGGGTGGGGTGGGGTGGGGTGGGGTTGGGGTGGTGGTGTTGGTGGTGTCATGTCACGATGCATGGGTAGTTTTTCTGGACCTGGGTGATATTTCAGAGGGGGAGGGGGGTCATCCAGGCGGCCTTTGACCCCCCCCTCTCCGTGGCGACGTCTCAAGTTTTCCCCCCGAAAATCAGGACGGACCTTGTAGGCTATAGTAATGGAATATATAAACGGGGCCACAAAACACTGGTTACGAGAGTATGAAGAGGAATTCTACGTAGCCCCCCGTGCATGAACTTTCTCTGTACCTTGGACTATGCTTCATTTGTGCTGTATAGGGATGCTTGTTTATGCTTGTTTTCGGGTGCATGTAAGCACCAAGCGCCAAGTCACTGTGGATTACTTAGATCATTTAAATGTTAACATAACGTAAAAATAGATGTGATGCCCCAGATATATATAAACAGTTCATCTATTTTTGTCTCGTTCTTAGATGCATCATGTCGCCTTGAAGGAGGTCCTGAAATGTTGTGTGTTGTGTTGACATGATAAGGGAAACAACCTACTTAATTACATCACATGTAATTAAGTAGGTTGTTTCTTCATGTATGGTCACTTAGACCACATGTCAACCCAGTGTAGTTATTTAGGAATAACTTTATCAACACAATAAACCCATCTTTTTTTTTTGCATGAAACTTCAACGATATACATTTTCCTCAATTTGACTTGTAGCGTAAGTGAAAGATCCTTTCAAATCACACAGACAGATTATCACTTTCATTCCCAGATAAATAAGACAAGAGAGAGAAGGAGTATGGTGGGGGTCATTTTCAACAACAGGTCCCTCTCTCAGCTGTCCCCCAATTTTCTCTACTGAGTGTCAGGGGGTATTTCCTTGTACGGAGACAGAAGTGGACGTGCAGGGCTCTAAATATAGATCTAAGAAACCCTATCTTGCCATGTTCCTTTACTAGGAGATACGCATACGCAGCAGTCTAACCTTACTGAATATTTATTAACCCAAGGAATGCATAATATGCATAAATAAGTTGTCTATTTAAAAGGAAACAAGAAATGATGACTGACAGTCATATCATACCAGGTGGCTAGAAAACGTATACCTGCATCAGAGTTCTCACACTGTCCTTACCGTGCTATTGGATGACAGAGTCTCCACCCCCTCATGTTGCGGCCCCTGGTAGACCCTGAGCTGGTGGTGCTCTGCGTATTCGGAACCGGGATGGACGGGGCTAAAGTCAAGCTGAGGCAATCTGCCCGGGACTTGGGGCTGGGGCTGACCCGGCGGATAGGCGGGAGGCGGGCCATAGACCTGCTGCAAGGTGGGGTCGCCGCCCCCTGGACCCCCCTCTGGGGCAGGGCCTCCCTGTGGAGAGGAAGGGAGTCACATATCACATATCTAAACAACCATTAGCATGCCAACTGGCCTTTACATGACATTTTACTGCTCTTTTATGTGTACATTTTATGACAAAAAAAAACAAATATTTCTGAGGTGTAAGGATATATTCAATGCTTTATAAGCAATTAGGTGATGTTCTCCCCCAACGCAGACTAGTGTAATCATATGTTACATTTTAATTCCCAGATCATCAACTTTCCAAGCACAGAAAAGGGTCAGAGCCATAATAACAGATACAGTACGTCAAATTGCATGCAGGACTGTCATGACCACAACAGATCACAGGCTTTTTTTTGCGTTATCCTTTAGAAAGATAACTTTTGACTGTACTGTACTGTTAATGATCTAAGTATTCATTCAATCAATTATTCCCAAGGTCTGGCTCTTGCCTGAAGTCTATGGACCTTTTTACAGCAGCATAAATGTACAAACTGTAGAGTGAAAAGATCTACGACACAATCACCAGCCAAGCTTGGATAATGGATATTACCTCAAGTTTAAAAGAAGAAGACTCACTTTTTCACTTCAATTCAATATGGTTTTCAAAAAATGGCAACAATTCATTCAACCAATACATTTTTGTGTTCATAAACAGGTAGCGGTTCAAAAGTAAAGGTTGCGCACATCCAGTTGGCCGCTGGTGCTGGACACAAAGAGTTACAGTTTAAAGACAAAAACACTAAGTGGTCACAACTTGTAATGTGTACAAGCTAAAAAACAGACCTCATCAAGTCCTCATCCAAATGTCAGAAAGTAAGACATCAGAGTCAGACACGAGGTGCCTACACCTCAAATCTCAATTTAAACATAGCAAAGCTATAGAGGTGAATGATGCAAATCTTTATATTACACACGAGAAGAATCTCTTACCCCGTCACTGCATTCCTTGTTCTCTGTTGTATTGTCCGACAACTGCCTCATGTTTTAATGCCTGTGCCAACTACCCGCCCCCCGACAACATAAGTTCTACTCATCCACCAATCACATCAACCACCACAGGACAGGGGGCCACACACCAGCTGTGGTCACTTGCACCTGCCAGTCATCTCAGTCCCCTGCTGCTTTGCCTTCCTTCCCTGCACTTCACACGCGCACGCACCCACCCACCCACCCGCACACACGCACACCCGCACACACACACACACACACACACACACACACACACACACACACACACACACACACACACACACACACACACACACACACACACACACACACACACACACACACACACACACACACACACACACACACACACACAGTGTGTGACTGAGACAGAGCTCTCTCCCTTTAAGATACAAATGTAAATACTTTTTCTGTCACTGTCCAGTATATCAGCCAAAAGGTCACCTCTAAGAATACCACAGTACAGAGAGATATGTACCTTTATCAGCTATCTTTAGCGATCCACATACCGTTTTCTTCCCTTCACTTAAGTACATCTATCATAATTAGATTGGCTTCCGAACTGACAGAGACACACTTTGGAAGGTTCATGTTTTTCTGTTCAACGTAGCAACCACCCCCAGACCAGTGAGCTCAAACATCATTCTTTGAATTCTGTCACCTGATTTTCATTCAATATTTTTAAGCCTCATTGCAGGATTGTTGTCTTTTAGCTCTGACCTTTGTACTCCTTATTATAAATTACTTATCTTAAGATATCTTATTTGTATCTTATTGCTTATGATCTAGGAATTTAAGATTTTTCTATGGTTGTAATTTGTTGTTGAAAGCTGCCCTGAATATGATCTAAAATGTGTGCCAGCACACTGCCAGCAGAGAGTGTAGTATCACACATAAATCAAGTCTACTTTTCTGTCTTCCAACTAAAAAGTGTCTAATAAATGATTTGACCGGAAGTTGTCTTTGTCCCGGGACATTTTTTTGTCTTATTGGACAGTGATGAGAGACTTGGCTCAAACGTTGGACCTGTGACTGTACTGTATGTATAAACAGGACTGGACTAAAACCTACGACTAGGTCACAAATGAGATCTTTAACCAAGTGGTTAGCATACTGAGCCAGTAAGGATTCAACCTATCAGAGATAATTCTGCATTTTACTACTGCAAGGCAAGCTGGGAACCACATCACATGTTAATGAATCCCACCGTGAGCTTTTTGATCTGGTGAGGCTTTGGTGTGATTTAACAGCTCTGTCTCCTGCCCCTCTCCCGCCCATATATCTGTCCATCAGCTGTTGCTCTAAAAACTCTAAAGAGTTGGCAGGAATTAAAGATAGATACTTAGATACAGGCGGACAAAGGACGAAGATGATTGACCTGGTATATTATCGAGGCATTTTCTTTTCCTGGCTTGATACTCTCTTAAATCCTACCATCATGTCTTGTATGTGTCACCTCTCTTCCTGCCCTTGGTTTCTATCTTATCTCTCTTCTACACTGTGCTGTCTGAAACAAAGCATAAAAACGCAGCGCACACACACACAAAGCCAGTGGTGTAAAGTAACAAAGTACATTAATACTCAAGTAATGTACTTTTTTTTCCTACAATTTTGAGGTATTTTCAATTTTCAGTACTTTTACCTCTACTCCACTACATCTCAGAGGCCAATACTATACTTTTACTCCACCACAATTATTTGAAAACTTTAGTTACTAGTTACTTTGTAGATTTTGATTATTATTGCAAAACATACATTAACCACTTCAGCCCTATATACATTTCGGCAATTTGAAAATAGCCGATCTACAAGCTCACAGTGCGTCGCGATGCGACGCACTGTGAGCTTGTAGATCTGCTATTTTCAAAATATTTTAAAACATTTTATACATTTGAAAACTTGTGAAATGGGACATTCTGTATAATGAGTACTTTTGGTACTTTAAGTACATTTTGATACCAACACTTTTGTACTTTTACTATAATTCAGAATTCCGGACTTTTACTTGTCACTGAGTATTTCTATATTGCAGTATTGATACTTTGACTTATGTAAAAAATGTGAGTACTTTTTCCACCATTGCACAAATCTAAATAAAAAAGAATATTTGTCGATCAAACATGGCATCTTTCAGCCAGGGCCTCCTCTTAACGTCTTAGCCCTGTTCAGTGCCGGTATCACTGCAGACCCATACGTCCGTGCTCTACCCAGCAACCATCAGCTGCCCGCCTCAAACTCCACGGAGATAATAGGCGACAGAGAGGAGGTAATAACAGAATGTATCTGATACCACACTGCTAACCTATCTCCTTCTTTGTGTGGTCTCCCACTTATCTCCCCCCCCCCAAGCCCCTGTATACAGTATCACAGTGTCAGCAAACACATGCAGCACTATGTGTGTCGCGTCTCGTCTCCCCCTC